>NC_072732.1:147985180-148285180 GCF_026930045.1 Uloborus diversus | reverse complement strand
TTTGAAAAGTCAGGTCGACATACTGCGAACAATATTATTAGAAAAAAGTTTGATTTCAAGTGTCATGCAATAAAAATAACTTTGTCAGTTTGAACACATCGAAGCAAAATATCTGCCTTGTTTGTTGCACTTTTTCTAAACTGTAAGATTATCTTGTGTTAATAATCTTACATCAGCTAATTAACTAACGTTCATTTAAGCAGTAAAATGTTGTTAATTTTCTTCGCCTGAGATTGGCAGACATTGAGTTTATATTTTGCTTTGAGGAAACAGTGAGACAGGAACAGTGAGACACGATTAATTCGTTGCTCACTGCTCCCGTGGCGCATTTATATAAATAATGGAGCAAAAATGCATTGAATTGAATTTAATTAGAACTAGCCTGTTGTTTCGAGTAATGATGAAATAAGTTTGAAAGCCCTGCACCAACATAAAAAGGCTGCTTGAATGGAATTATGACTTTTATTGGTAGGTAATATCACATAAATATTTCTATTTCGTATTTAGTCTATGTGATTTTTTTTTAAAATTGTTTTATTGCAATATACTAAATGAAATATTATTTTTCCTCATTCAAATATTTCAACATCCCAAGGAAGTAAGATAAGCTATATGGGAGATTTTCTGAAACAAACAGTAAATAAGCTGTTGTACTAGCAATAGACAAAGGCTACAGTGAAAACTTTCCAACTTTATCTAATGCTACATCACAAGATGACACTTTCACACATTTAATAATCCAGAATTATCTAAATCATTATATATCAGTCCCAAACAAATATGTGGTAGATATCACTACTGTGTGTCAAGACGACATGAAATTTTCCTTGCCAATGACAATAGCTCATACTAAAACTATACAACAGCAATCATTCATATTTTTCCAGGGAAATTTAGGTTATTTCAAAGTTTTATAATTCAAACAATATGTGTCTCAGTGTTCCCACTTACTAGGGGAACAGTGAGACAAAATTGAATTTCGTTTAAATTGTTTTTTCTCGTTATTGTGAGTTCGTAGTACTTTCCAGATCCACTATTATAATTCCTTTTACAGTGGCGAATTTTCTCTCAGTTCAAAGAATTTAATATCAGTGTTTGATAGATAAAAAATGTTCAGTGAATTATAAAAAATGGAACTGAATTTTCGCGTCTCACTATATCCACGCTTCCCTTATTTGCGCTTAAAAGCTACAATTTCAAAAATCTGATTTTTTTAACGATATTTTTTTTATAAAAACAGCCACAGTGTGAATTTTGTGTTTCTTTATCGCCGATGAAGATAAAATGATGCCTTACTTTTGTAGTGTTCTGATGATGCCTTATTTTTGTAATGTCAATCACATGAAAGAATGGGGGTTAATTGGAGGAATCGGAGCAGGTCTGCCTGAGGTAAGGCTCCAAGTACGTAGCTCCGTTACAAAGAAAGAAGATGTGTTTTTTTTATGGATTATATTTTCTCGAAGCAGTAAGTTCAAGAAAGTAATTTCTTACATTGAAGAACAATTAATAAAGAGGCCATTATATCTTTAAATAAGCAAAGAGTGAGAACTTGGATCGAATGACCAACCTATTGTAAAAACACTTAGTTTTTAATCTTTTTAAAGTCATGTAGCAGTATATCAAAGTAAAAAAAATCTTAAGATTGAAAGTCTTGAAATATTCATTGAATAAATGCCTTATACAATTTAAAATTTATCATTCAAAGCACGATTTATTGTGATAAATTAGTTCCTTTTACAAAGCCCAAGAATTGATCGTTATTAAGTCATTCTGTTTTATAAAATGATAAATTAGGATGACAGATCTTTTTCAAAGGCAAAACTGATTTCAGAAGTCTTGAAGGTATTTAGGTAACCGGAGAAAAAATAGTTTGGGGACATTTACAATAATAAATTGATTCAATTGACACACAATGTTTCCCAGATATATGTCTTTTTCTTTTGAATTCATTCCTTAAAATTCAATTTTTTAAATATGTACTTGTTTTTCTTAACCCACTTTTTAAACCGAAAGGCTGAATTTATCTTATCGTATGGTGGGCGTGCTTTTCTTTATAACTGTTGGCCTTTCTTTTTTTTCCCTTTTTGTTTTGCAATGACTTATCACGAGAGCAGACAAAATTTTATGTTTCAAGAAAATAATTTTCGATATAAAAATATATTTATAAGCACAATAGTTATTCTCTCTGCATATAATCCACTTTTTCAAAACGACGTGCCTATTGAACCTCTGATCGTAATTTCTAATTGTACTAAGTAATAATATTATAATAAATAGTGAATAAAGATTTAACCGAAGTCTGACTGTATATTTTAATCAATAATTTGGTTTTCTTTTTTTTTCGCTTTCAATCAATGAATTTTTTACAAAAATTCAATTCCAATGAAATATAAAAGAAAACAAATTTCAAACACATCAATATATTTCTCCCTGTCTATTCGAAACTCCCAGATTGAGTAGATGTGAGTAAATGTTGTAAAAAACATACTTAGGGTCAGTTTATAACAATAGAAAATAATAAAAATAAACAAATAATTCCCCAAAAAATACATAAACATGATACAAATTAAAATATACATATATACATATATATCCCAACTTTTATAACATAATCAAAGTGCACTTTAAAATAAGCTATTTTATATTAAATTGTTTGCAGTACTTAGTATTTCTTAAACAAATTGTCTACCATGTATTCTTTTAAAACAGTTATGTGCGAAATTCCAAAATCATGGTCTGTTAGAGTAACTGCCATTAAATAATATATTTGTTTTTGCACTAATAGAATACTTGCTACTAGAATCTCACATAAAGTATTTTTGGAGGGAGTAAGCATTTAGTTGTTAAGATTGGAGAACTTTCAGGGTATATTTTTTTATAAATTGTCAGGTCACATTCTCTAATCTTTTTGTTTAAGATCTTTTTATGCGACCTGACAAGTAAACAATTTGGATGAAAATATTACCACCCTTACGTCAACACAATTTCGAAGTTGAGCTCAAAGTTGTTCAGCACCAAAGTCACATCTTGTCTACTCGTATGGATTTATTTTTAGACATTTTATTACCTAGACCACAGTATATTCATTAAAAAATCAGCATTTCATTGGATTATAAAAAGGTACGCATAACAAGAAAAGCATTGGACATAAGTTTGTCACTTTTAAGGGTTCTTAGTCGAGTTTTGGACTAATAACATTTTGTTTTCATACAAACTTTGTATGTCTTTTTAAAAGCAAGAGTTAAAAACAAGATTTCGTTGTACTATTTCTTACGTTTTAGTTTTGCATTCTCAGAAATCAATCGCGGACTTTTGAGAATTCTTTAATCATAGAAACCGCTTTCTTAATATGCCACGATTCTTTCTTACTAGGGTTAAAAACTCATGTTAAAGTTTCGCAAAAATTTCGTCAATTTCCGAAAAAGTTTATTTGAAAAATATTTCTGCAAATATGGCGAAAATTTTCGTACGACTAGAGTATGGCTTCCTAAGAGTGAAATCGTATCAGATTAAAACCACTTTTGAACTGTTTTTAAAATTTTTGTTACAAAATTAGCTTTTAGTTATTTGATTTCTTTGTATTTTTAAAAAAATACAACTCGGAACATTAAAATTAAAAAAATGAGCGAAAAAAAGATAAAATATTTCTTACGACAACCAAAGAGATTATACTTGCTTAGCCAAATTCAGTATAGGAAAGTATCCACAGTAGCTGCAGTCACTACTAAAAAAATTGCACGAACTCGACAAGAAAGGAAACTTGAATATTCACGAAATATTTCTTTCATATTGCAAGATATTTTACATTGTGTCTAAAAGCTAAAAGAAAAAAAAATCTATACAATAGAAATAACGAAATTCCAATCCAATTAAATAATATGGTCAATTTAATTTCTGTACCTCAGTGCCAGAAGACGTTAGTACAAAAATTGCGATTTTCCGTTTTTTTAGTGCATTGTATTTAGAAGCTTATCCCGCATCGAGCCATGTGAAGGTAATTCTTAAAATAAAAATTAATATCAATTTTGACATCTTGAATTCAAATTATTTTTTTCCCAATCACGAGTGTGTGTGTTTGTGTGTGTGTGCAGGCATGAGTGTGTGGGGTATGTGTGTGTGTGTGCATGCGTATTTATGCGCGTGTGTTTGTGTGTGTGTGTGTGTGTGTGTGTGCAGGCATGAATATAGGTGTGAGTGTAGGTGTGTGTAGTGTGTATGTATGTGTGTTTGTGTGCAGGCATGATTGTAGGCAGGTGTGTATGTGTAGGTGTGTGTATGCATGCGTGTGGCATATGGACGCAACCTGGAGACTTTGTTCGCTAGAGGAGCAGCATCGTGAGGCCGGTCGATGGCGGTGCTGCAGAGGGAGGCGGGGAAAAAATAAAATCATAGGAATTCAAAACAGTCAAGGGAGAACAATAAGCAATGTAATTGCTCAAAAAAAAAACTTTTTCTTTTCTTTTTTTTTAAACCCCGGTTAAAAGAGCGCGCATCCCACCTTTTGCATGCGTTAGAAAAAAAAAGTTTTTCCTCTCTACTAAGGAATTACCATAACGTGACTTACATTCCTCTGGCTCTAAGGTACAGATTTCTCATAATGCCTATAATTTTTGTGGCTGAAATAAGTGCATGTTATCTGATGTAAAATTGTTGATTTTTTTTTTCGTTTAATTAAGGATAATATAGATTCTGCGGAAAATTTTAGCTGAGGAGAGAGTATTAAATGTAATTATTACTAACTATTGCCCTTTATATCTTATATCTTTAAACGAGCAATTCTTGTGGGTATATATATATTTCTTATCTCGGAAACGGCTCTAACGATTTGGATGAAATTTTGGATTTAATTGTAGTTTTGCATTCTAAGTTCATCTACATCAGTGTTTTTTCTGTAAAAACGCGCTTTTTTACAAAAAAGTTTTTTAATATAAAGTCAAATTGAGTTAAGCCTTGAAGTAAACCGTGAGTTGACGCATCAGGCAGACGATTTGCAACCATAACAATGAAAATTTGTCTCTTCTTGCTTTAAAATTTTATACTTGCTTAGGGTTGCCCGGCTTGGCTGATATTGGCCACTTTGGCTAATTTCAAACACACTTGGCTGAAAACAAATTCAAAAGCATTATGTAAGTCGATGTAAGGCTTTTTTTCTTTTTTAAGTGAAACTATTGCTTGATCATCCTATTTTGTTTTATTTTATTTATTTATTTTCTTTTTACACTTAAAATAGTTTAACATGTTTTTAAAATCACACATCTAAATTTTATTTCGAAGAAGTGTATGTCTTGAGATTCTTTATGTTTTGTTAAGACAGTTGTTATCATTTGTTGGAATGGTTTGTGGATCATCAGTTTTGATGGATATCATGCTGTATGTAGCATTTTCTGGCGTAAAGTGACCAACTACACTAAAAGTACTTATTCAAAAAGAAAATATCGATTGGGATAAAATCGTGAAACACATCATATTATGAAAGGAAGTATTCCGTTAAAAAACCGATTTCACCACAGCAAAACTGGCTCTAAGGTCAAAATATTTTAATTACTGACAAGAAAATTGTATTGGTGAAACAAATGTGACAGATAGTTTAAAGCAAAATGTTGATTTAATTACAGTACCTGGACGACCGAGCCTCGCTCGGCTTTAAAAGAATTATTTTTGTCAGCTCGTGTTTCTCTAAGGTTCAATACTTTTCCAAATATGCTTGAAAAGCTTCACGTTAACGAAATATTAAGCACTCGACCTTCTTATAACACTAAAGTACCAAACAAAGAAGATTCTAAATGTAATTAAATCAACATTTTGCTTTAAACTATCTGTCACATTTGTTTCCACAATACAATTTTCTTGTCAGTAGTTAAAATATTTTGACCTTGGAGCCAGTTTTGCTGTGGTGAAATCGGTTTTTAACGGAATACTTCCTTTCATACTATGATGCGTTTCACGATTTTATCCCAATCGAGATTTTCTTTTTGAATAAGTACTTTTAGTGTAGTTGGTCACTTTACGCCAGAAACTGCTACATACAGCATGATATCCATCCAAACTGATGATCCACAAACCATTCCAACAAATGATAACAACTATCTTAACAAAACATAAACAGTCTCAAGACATACGTTTTTTCGAAATAAAATTTAGATGCGTGATTTAAAAAACATGTTAAACTATTTGAAGTGCAGAAAGAAAATAAATAAATAAAATAAAGTAGGACGGTCAAGCAATAGTTTCACTTAAAAAAGAAAAAAGCCTTACATCGACTTACATAATGCTTTTGAATTTATTTTCAGCCAAGTGTGTTTGAAATTAGCCAAAGTGGCCAATATCAGCCAAGCCTGGCAACCCTAAGCAAGTTTAAAACTTTAAAGCGAGAAGAGACAAATTTTCACTGTTATGGTTGCAAATCGTCTGCCTGATGCGTCAATTCACAGTTTACTTCAAGGCTTAACTCAATTAGACTTTGTATTAAAAAACCTTTTTTTGTAAAAAATCGCGTTTTTACAGAAAAAACACTGATGTAGATCAACTTAGAATGCTAATTTACAATTAAATCCAAAATTTCATCCAAATCGTTAGAGCCGTTTTCGAGATACGAAATATATACATACCCACAAGAATTGCTCGTTTTAATATTTGCTCGTTTAAATATACAGTGGCTCCCAAAAGTGTTCGTACACCTACGATTTTCAATGCAATAGGCCATTATCCGTTGGTTAGAATTAATATTTCGGAATAGGTATTTTATTACAAGATCTATGATCTATATTTAACAAAACTACATGAAAATTTTTAATAAAACATTAAAACATAATTTTTAAAAAATCAAAAACCAAAAATTGCCGGAAATTTTATCTCACAAAAGTCTTCGTACACTTTGAAAAAAAACGTCAAAAAATTAGTAAATGATCTAATTTTTTACAAAGTTATTATTTAGTAGAACATCATGCAGTATCAACAAGAGCTTTTAAACGTCTGGGAAAAGATTTCATTGTTTTTTCTTTCTTTTCTGCGTAATTTCTGAGTAAGTGTTCAACCCCAAGTTTGAGTCTTACTGTTTTCTAGCTCTATTTTCGTTTCAAAAGCTGTATTTTCGTAATCTAGCTCCCAGATATCTCTAAATATGTTACATTAAGTTAAAATCTGGAGATTGAGGGGGTATTTCTAAGCTTAAGGACAATTTTTGAGGCACCAAACGCAAACGTGTGCTTCTTATCGTTATCTCGATAAAAAACAAAGGTGTTTCCGATTACCAAATTTTGGGCTAATAGTTTTAAAATTGCTTTTTAAAATATTTAAATGAACAGCATGATTCATTATTTAATCAAAAAATTACAAATTTCCAAGTCCTGATGTGTAATGTACCCTCACACTAAAACACTTTCACCGTCCTGATTAACTGATCCAACTAAGTTCTTCAGATTAAATTCCTCATTTTTTCTTTTATTTACAATTTTACAACAATTTAACCCAAAATGTTAAATTAATGTTTTATCTGTAAGTAAGACATGATTCTAAAATGATTTTATCTTATTTATCATTGATTTTGCGACGGAAAGCGTAAGCTTTCTGTTTTACGCACGACCAAGAAAATTTCTGCGTGAAGAGGTCTCATTTAATCCAGTTAATCAGAGAACTTGGCGAACAATTTCAGGTGAAAATTAAACGTAAAATGTTTCATTCAATTCTGCAGAAATTTTTTCAGCACTCAAATGTGTATTTTTCATAATTTTTTTAACTGTAAGCCTCCGATCACGCATTGTTAACTTTGCCCAGTTGACCTATTCTTTACCGTGTTTTCGATCCTATTCTTGTCTTTAAAGCATTTTATCAAGCACTTCACTATAGAATGGTATAAATTACCTAATTTAGAGACATTTGAAACCAATTTACCGCTACTGTGTGTAAACAATTCAAATTTCGAATGGTGTTTGTGGTGTTTTTCAAATACCAGTCATTTTAAAGTAATAAGCACAATATTAAGGAATAAATAAACAAAAAATTAAAGCCAAATGATTTTTAAGGGTCAACACAATGCAAAAATAATAAAAAAATGACATATGATAGTTTTAATCATGAATTTATTCGAAAAAATTTGAGTGTACGACGACTTTTGTGGCGTATTATTTCTCCGTCTCTTCATTTTTTGACAAATTTCAAAAAATAAAATCTGGCAATATTTTGAAAAAAACTACTGAGTTTTATTCAGAATGGCATAAGAATGGTGTGAAAAAAAATTGGACTTCATATTCAAATTCAGTTTTGCGTTATTTTGGTTTTACTACAAAATTTCAAGGTGTACGAACACTTTTGGGAGCCACTGTATAATACTAGCTGCGTTGCCCGGCTTTGCCCGGTCCACCTTGAAAATAAAATTTGTGTCAAGTAACGCATATTCAACAATTAGGCGTAAAAAATAAGTAAAAAAAAAAAAATCATGATTTCCTTTCTAAACAATGACGACAGATATTAAAATACTTTTAAGAAATTAAATCCAGAAAGATGGATTTAAAATGCGTAACCATGGAAACACAAAATAAAATAAGTTTAAGGAATTAAAATGCGAAAGAAAATGGTTCACAATTTGAATGGAATCGAGATTTCTGAAACTTGATTTAAAAAGGCTTGTAACTTTTTTTCCTCTCGAGATAAAAGCTTATTTTTTCGACCAGAGGTCGAGTTAATTCTGGAGTAAAAAAGGTCGCTTTTTCCAATGGCGTCAAAAAAAAGCTGTGGGACAACTCCTTCACTTTTAATTGATTTATTTAATGAAGAAAGTAGTACCTAAATTTCAGCTAAGCCTAAAAAAATTCGAGCTAAAAACGCAAATAACTCCCGCTGTAATAAAGTTAGAGCATTGAAACAAATAGCCTAGAACGCGGAAAATTCTACCCTTTCGAACGATATGTAATATTAATATGTGAAAGTAATTTTTCACCCCCATATTCGGGAATTTATGTGAAAATTGGGCCTAAATTGAAATAAAAAAAAGAACTATTCATTGAATTGTTTTCAAACTGGTCTGCAAATCTTCTCAGGACTTACTGAACTTAAACTGAAAATTTCAGCAAAATCGGCCGGGTAGTTATCGAGTTTTGCGAGTTCAAACACACAGACGCTTTTCGGAGACTTCATTTTATACTATGTAGAGATTCAGAATCTTCTTTGTTTGGTACTTTAGGGTTATAAGAAGGTCGAGTGCTTAATATTTCGTTTACGTGAAGCTTTTCAAGCATATTTGGAAAATTATTGAACCTTAGAAAAACACGAGCTGACAAAATGTAATTCTTTTAAAGACGAGCGAGGCTCGGTCGTCCAGGTACTATGTATATATAAAGCATCGTTAATTTGAGTATTTTACTGCATATTATATATATATAGGTCACTAGTAGTGTAAAAAATATTTTATTTAAACAAGTAGGGAAATTAAAACGCAATTCATTATTACAATCAATATCATTTGTGTTCAGAACGTTTTTTTTTCCCCTGAATTGTTCCAATTCCTTCAGGAACAATGTTTTTTCCCTCTAAATTACTGTTCGCCCCTTTTGTTCTGATTTTTGTCTGGTCTTTGTTCTGGTATAAATGTTTTTTTTTAAAGTTATACTAAATTCTTTTTCTTTTTCTGTTTTTGGCTTGTTATTCAAAATTAAAAAAAAAAAAAAATCGTATGTCTCCTTATGTAAGCAATTGTTTTTCAAATTCTAGAAGTTTTATGTCCTTTACTTTTTAAACAATCTCTCTCCTTTGGCACCTCTTTCGAGTTTAAACACTCGTTTGGCGAAGTAGAGTCTACGCGCTTCCGAAATAACGTAAATTTTATATTCTAAATTAAAAATGGAAACTTTTTTGTCAGAAGTTTTACAAAAAAGCTGCTCAACAACACCACCGATTACTTTTAGCAAATAAAAACTATTCCTCAAACAAGAATTATGTACTTGAAGCATGAATATTTTAAGTCATTTATTGCTAATCTTTACAAATAATAAAGCTGAAAATTTGTGTATCTGGATTTCTGTCTGTTACGCGCATAGCGCCTAAATCGTTCGGCCAATTTTTATGAAATTTGGCACCAAAGTAATTTACAGCATAGGGGTGATCACCTCGAAGCGATTTTTAGAAAATTCGATTTGTTCTATTTGTATTCCAATTTTAAGAACATTTCATCGAACATATTATCGTAACATGGACAAGTAAATTACCATAACATGGACGAGCAATTTAATGTAGCATATTGGCGAGAAGTTCATCATCCATTATTTGTAAATGTACAGGCGAACCAAATGTCCTTTAATTTTCTACTACAGGCAAATCCATGCTGGTACCACTAGTAAATAATATATACGTTACCATTAGTGTAAGAAATATTCACGACAATTTGCGAAATCATAATACAATGGAACGTTAGTCAATATCACTCGTGTGTTTTAAAATTCTCATTTTAAATACTTTTATTTCCGTGCTTGACTAATGCGCATCCTAGATAACGTACATTTTACTCTTATTTTAAAAAAGAATGATAATATAAATTTTATAGAAAATTTTACAAAACATTAGGGATGCATTGATTAATCGGCCATAATTGTCCACATTTTGCCGATTAATCGGTGGAAAAATATTTTTCTTTTTTTCAAAATAAAATTACTTTTAATCAAAACCGCATTTCAACAGCAACTATTACTTTTAGAAAATAAAAAGAAAAACGTTTGATCAAACAACAACTAACAACTACGCTTTTAAAACACCGGGTATTGTACGTCATTTATTCATGACACATTTTATTATTAAGCGGCGAACCATTCAAAAATCAAACAGCCAAAATTATTCATCATTTTCCGTAAACGAATGCAATTAGATGGATTACGTAGTTCGTGGATTCTAATTCATTTTAAATGCAAAGTTCATTCCCTCGTGCGGAAATCGTGATTGTTTTGACCTTAATTTATTTCGATTTAACCCGCGGAAAAGTTCTGGAAGTGTGAATAAAATCATTTGTTCAAGAATAGGCGTTTAATTATTAGTTGAAATCTCGTTTAATCGAATTAGGCTCAAGGTACCTCTAAACCAAACGTTTCTTTTTGCTGCGCGTTGTGTCTGATAAGGTTTAAGTAATTAGTGAAGAAAAGGAAATAAGCGAGGTTTCTTCGAAATAATTTATTTATTATTCAGAGGGAATGGGTAAGTGCATTAGTTTTGGGGTTACGTTTGAAAATATTTTTGGCTTCGGGGTAAACAATCCTTCGTATTGATTATGTTATGTGTTTTGTTATTTAACTTTCTAATTATAGGTATAGTAAGGAATTACAATTGTCCGGAAAAGTATTTCCAGTGAAAATTGAAGACATCAGTGCAAGAAGGGAGCATCGATAATTTTTAAAGTTTTCATATTTCACTGAATGAAAAGTAACTTTTTAAAAATTGTTTTTGAAGAGTTTGTCTGTCATTTAATATTGTTAAAACTCATCTCCGTGAAGCCAACTCTAATTATACTTTAGTAAAAGATTATGTTACCGATGTATGATTAGCTATTATTATATATTTGAACTATTTTGTTCTACAAAAAGTGAAGCAGTCAACTTCTTGTACCGATACCTTCAATGTATTTAGTTAAGTTAATTGACATTGCAAGGAAAAAGAAAAAGAATAGCAGTCGTGGAACTGGATGACAAAAGGTGTATTTTATTGAATAATATAAGTTTATAACGTTGACGTTGATAAATCGAATTCAGTTTTAGCTAAATTTAACAGTTCAACATTTTCAACATCAGCATCTTAAGCCTATGTTATTCCATAAATGCGTAGACTCTGCACTGTTAAAAATGGGTATTCAAAAATAATAAAAATTTACTCATTTTTGAATACTTTCATTACTCAATATAGCTCCGAATCAATAAGGTTCAATTTTGAGAAACACATGTACTCATTTCATGACTCGTATTTCTCGTATGTTTCTATTTGATGCCACATTTACTCATTTTTGAATCAATTGTATTAAAAAAAAAATGAATACATTCAGAGTTTCATTTTTGAATACATTTTTTTTTAACAGTGTGTCTTCAAGTCTCGCGACTACTATTAAATATGGGTCATTAGGAAATGTAACTTTTGAACGCAAACATTTTTCAATTTCTAAACCTTTCGTTTTCTTTTTTTCCCTTCTTACATGAAAGTGTTACCTACTAGAAGTAACCATAAACAATATCACAGCTAATTTCCAATAATTTTACAAATAAATTAAAAAAAAAAGAATGTCTTGTTCACGGAAACTTAAAAAAAAGAATAGTGTTTAAGAATCGAGGCCAATTTAATATCAAAGTAGTAATTTTGTTAATTGTACAAGAAATGAGCTATTTAAATGATTAGTAGGAATATAATATTAAGCTCTCCTAATTAAAGTACGGTTTAATTTTTAGTTATTCTTTTAGTTCAAATGTGTGTTAAAAAATATTTAGTAAATTTGAGAATATACTGGCAATTCATATTTTTTGTACTATGTCTAAGATTGATGTATTTCCCCTCCATTATTTATTTTCACCTCAGAATTATTGACATTGATAAGGTCTGTCACGGAGGTGAGGAATTTTCCTTTAATGTAAGCCTAATGGATACAATTTTCAGGGTAACCTTTTTTTTTCTTCGTTACAATCTGCACATCTTAAACATATAAAACCATGTACACTTCTTTTTTTACATTAATTTACGTCTCTGAAATTCAAGTGCACGGAGGTGAGAGTTCACGATAACCACACTTAGTTTTGTAAATAAAATCTATCTTCTTATTTTTCGAAAAAAATATCGCAATTTTTTTTATGGCTGAAAATAAAAAAAAATATTAAAAAAAAACCCGACTGCGTAAAAACCAAAAAAAAAAAAAAAAAAAAAAAACTAAAAAGAAAAATGTATAAGCCCAGTAGTTTAGAATGTTATTACGTACTACTGAATAACTACACCGTTGAAATAGTTTTATAACCGTACACAGATAAGACAAATCATAAATTCAAAAGCAGAATAGAAGGATCAACAGTCGGGGCCCATTCCTTTTTGACCAATCAAGGAACCCCGTAAAATATGAATGGACCCCGACTGTTGATCCTTCTATTCTGCTTTTGAATTTATGATTTGTCTTATCTGTGTACGGTTATAAAACTATTTCAACGGTGTAGTTATTTAGTAGTACTTAATAACATTCTAAACTACTGGGCTTATACATTTTTCTTTTTAGTATTTTTTTTTTTTTTTTTGGTTTTTACGCAGTCGGGTTTTTTTTTTTATTTAATAAATTTTTTTTGACACTTTTTAGTTATTTTCATTGACTTAGTTATTATGATTATGATACGGTACGTTTCGCAATCTTGTCATTTCATTGCGAGAGTTTGTTTGTTTCATGAGGTCTATTAAGTAACTTGCGGTGGTCTAAACTACTTATAATTAGTCCCTCTACGGACCTAACTCCGCTTTAAGCTACATGTGCTTGGCCTTCGGCAAAAAATCGCGAACTTAAGTCAACCACAACACAGCTATATAAACAGCCTGTATAGCTCATTATGACACGAAATCGGAAACGTCATCAGTCAAATCTTTCTCGCAAAACTAAAACAGCCTGTGAAGAAAGTACACGTCGCGAAACTCAGTCCCTTGAATCAAGGCAAAAACAAATGCAACATGCTAGAGATGAAAATCGAATTAGTAGATTTCTTTCTTTTGGTGCTTATTGCACGGGTTTATTTTGATGAGGACTACAATCTGGGTGTCTTGTCTTCGTTACGCATAATATACTTTTTATAACAGTACACAATACAAATAAAGAACACAACACATGAAAGAATTCACGTCAGAAAGAGGGGAAAGTACATCCGGAGCAAGGGTGTCTTGACCCACCGCCTCAAGTGGGAAAAGCAATCACTTAGACCACTCGGCCACTAAGATCTCAATTAGTAGACTTAGTAAACAAAAAAATTCAGGCAGCGAAAACTACCTGCATTTGTCGCACGCAGGTAGCGTGCGACACAGTGTGCAACACGAAACGGGCGCCGATCCCGAACTGTCATATTTTGTCAACTGGTTGTTGATATGGTGAATTTTGATTACTGTCATGTGTTTAGTGACACTCCCAAGGTCAAGACAAATCGATTCACGTAAGAATTACCTAAATCGATCAAGGCGTTTAGCCCCAATAACGCCACATAGAAACGGACATACATACATAGACTGATACACACATTACCTTCCTTTGCGTCGCACACGCGCAGTCGGGTAAAAAAAAGGGGGCTCCCTTGTATCATGGAAAATAAAATGTGATGTCATTACTTCCACATGTTATTGAAAAAATGCGTTTTGTGGCTAGGTAACGGAGGTGAGAATTTTTTGTGTGGATAGTATGATTACTTACACTACTAAAACACAATATTAAACAATTAAATATACTTAAACAATTAGTATTTGAGACACTTGTAAAAGGAATAATAAATAAATAAGTATATACTTTTAATTAAACAAGTTATTAAGCAACATATACAGTCATACCAAATGTTTGACATGCCATGGAGGTGAGAATTCTCATGATGTGAACCAAAAACATTAAAATAAAAACTATTAATAAAAACTCGTTTGCAGGTTTAAATAGACATAATTTTGAAGAAACTAAAAAGCATTAAATACTGTTTAAGGCTTTCACGGCCGGCGTCAATATGGGGAGATAACATTTCCGGGATTATTGGCCGTGGTCTAATTGGAGTAGAAATTCCAGACGTTTCGGCTTGCTTTGCTGCAGCCATCATCAGTGGTTTGAGTTTGGCGAGACTGTCTCAGCAAACTCAAACCACTGATGATGGCTGCAGCAAAGCAAGCCGAAACGTCCGGAATTTCTACTCCAATTAGACCACGGCCAATAAGCCCGGAAATGCTATCTCCTAAAAAGCATTGTTGAATGAATTGTTCCTGAAAGACTTTACTGAATCAGGTGTGTGACAAAAAAGTTTTACTTTTTGAGCACACATGATATATTATGTTTTAAAATACGTTAAACTAAGTATTACTTAAAAGACTGAATTATCTACGTTTCAATGCACAAAAATTTCAAATTCCTTTTTCAATGCAAAGAATTGCGAACTTTTGGATGAAAAGGCATTCGAGGAAAGGGTTTAGTTTCCCTCGGATGACTTTTCATCTAAAAGCTCACACTCCTTTGCATTGAAAAAGGGGTTTATTGTAACCCCCGAAACACGCGACCGCAGTAATTTGCAATTTTCGTGCATCAAAACTTTGGGAATTCATTCCTTTAATTTTAAAGCACAAAAGTATTTATTCGTTATTAAAAGTGTTGCTTGTTAAAATTTTGAAATGAAAAAAAAGTTATAGATACATTAGAGAGTTTTCAATTACCCTTTATGCGCAGAGAAAACAGATAACTTTATATCTTCGGACTAAGAAAATATTACTCATGTTTTACTTGCATTACTTCGGTGATAAATTACTAAAAATTTGAGAAAACGTTTATGGAAAGTTCTAGAAAAATGAAAATCTAGAACAGAAAGCAAATTTTTAAACATCTTGCAATACACTTGCAGTTTAATTCAGTTTAAAACTTTGGACTGTTTTAGTATTAACTTCTACGCTCCGTTTACAATTTATTCGCTAGCGAGAATCTGAATGGTGCGTGAAAGAACATTTCAGCGTGTGATTTATTGTTTAATCAAAAGTCAGAGGACGAAATGCTCGTTAATTTCAAATACATCTTCGTTCGAAATATTGAAAGCAAAACTGTATTTTTTGACGGATATTACTTTCTATCCAAGGACACAGATTGTATTTCGGAATAAATTAAATTTTAAAGTGTTGTATACCCGCAGAATTTTTTTTTTTTTTGAAATAAATGAAACTTTAAACTGCTTCTGAAGTAACACAAATATAATTTCAAGACAGATAATTTCAAGACCTTTTACCATATGAGGCAGTGAGAAGCAAAGGGATATAAGTGGCAAAATTAAAAATTTGGAGATAACCAGTACACATGATAGGTGAACCTCTCCTCTGTCATGGGGCAGGGATGGTACGAGTAGCCCAGGTAGTTGGTGCTATACAGCATGTTTGAAAAAGCAGTTTAGAAAAAGAAAATCAATGAAAGCCTACCTAGGATGTTATCTTTAACTCAAAACTTGAAAATGGCAACTTACATCTCTTTGCTTCTCACTTCTTCATATGCTATACTACTGCACGACACGACAACACGAAAACGGCAACCAAAAGACGTATCACTTCAAACGCGAAGTTGTAGTCATGTTTTGCGCGTTGCTGATGCAGATGTACGACAAAAATATGATTGTCTCAAAACTGTTCCTTAAAGAGTGAAAATGATTAATTTATAATAAGTACTGGAGTTCCTTTATTTTTTTTTTTTTTTTTATGTTCAGATAAACTGCATATTGTTCTGGTTATTTTTCCCTGCGCATATTTCATAAGTTCTTTCTCTCGAGAAAGTATGTGGAAAATACAACAAACGTTAGTTCAAAAGATGAAATCAACTAATAAATATAAATACTACACTTCAAAATATAGATATTTAATTTAGCATTTATCATGAATATTAACCATTTTTTTATAGAATTGTTAACATATAATTACATTATACGATAATATTTAATTACCTTTTTGTGGGTGAGACATAACTCGTCTTATAGCATAGTAGTAAGTGTATTTTAATTATGTGGACAATTTGTTATGAAATGATTTTTGCACTATTACTCGTACGGTATATTGTTTCATTAAGTAGCATACAATATACTTTCACATAACTTAAGACGCATTAGTTGCGTCCAAGAATGCAAACACTAATAAGATGAAGCTAAAAAAAATATTTTCTGAAATTCTGAGAATTGGGTAAACCAAATGTCAGGTTGCGAAAATGGCAGTATCTGGCTAGTATTATCTGTCAATAAATGACAAAGCAAAAAATTATTTTTAGCAGTAAAACATTGCGCATTTGCTAAATATAATGTCAAATTTTGGTTTTCAGAAACATTATTGCTTTTAAAATTTAAATATCGAAAAACCCTATCTCGTAGACTTAACATTTAAGCAAATCAGATATAACTATAACTGAATTAAAATGAAATGAATTCGAAGTGCAAATGTTTTAACCAAAGCTTTGGAGTCGGTAACAAAAATGAAGTAAATCTCGACTCTTACACTTTCAGGGCCTTCGACTCCGACACCGAATCCTTTGAAACCCATATCAGTTCAACTTAGACCTTGGCGGGAGTTTAGACTCGGGGGGGGGGGGGCAATCGGCAGACTCATATTTTAAAACTTCGACTTCTTACTCCGACTGCTCTCCCTCAAAATCAGCCCGACTCTGCAACGACTTTTTACTGCAAAATAATGATTAGTGAGATGATTTTATTTTATTTTTCTTCTAAAGTTTTAATTTATTTATTTCACTGTTTTCAGCGGAAAATAAAGGGAAAATAAAAGTGCTTTTTATTTTTAAGCGGAAATACATGGCTGTGCAAACGATTGCATTTTTTACGAAAATTATTTATTTAAAAGAACATTTTATAGTTTATTGATTTTCTTTCAAAGCATACTTAAAAAACGGTAAAGATGCAATAATAAAACTTGTAGTGCTTAAATTGTATTCAAAAGAACGTGCATCAAACAGTTTTTGTGATAAATTATATTTATTTTTATGTTATTTTTCTTCTGTTTTTTTTTTTTTTTTTTTTTTTTGAGCAATCACATTGTTTATTGCTCTCATTTGACTGTTTTGAATTCCTATGATTTTATTTTCCCCTCGTCTCCCTCTGCAGCACCACCTACGATCAGCCCCTGTCGGCTGCTTCTCTAGCGAAAACTGTCTCCAGGTTGCGTCATTTGCCAACACACACACGCACCTACACATACACGCATATACACACACACATACCCACACACTCATGCCTGCACACAGACACAAACACACACGCCTGCATACCCACACACATGTGACGTCGAAAAACATAATTTGAGTTCCAAATGTCAAAATTCAAATTAATTTTTATTTATTTTTTTATTTATATGCTTGAAGATTTTATTTAAGGAAACAATGCATCAGCTGCATTATTTAAAGGTCCAACAAGTTTATTTGTTCGTTTATTTATTTTTTACTTATCTATTTCATCACATGAGAGAATTATATGTTGTTTTTAGAAATAAACCTTAAATGTTCAAAAAGAATGTTAAACATAATTTGCAATTTTAGGTAATTAAGGGAATATTCACCAAATGCTAGAAAGTCGATGTTGGTTTACGGAAAGAAGTCTCGTTTAGTTATGGACTGAACTTATGTCTTTCTATGTACTGTTTGTATATTAAAGGGGGATTGACTCTTGAAGTAGCGTTTTAGGCCTTTCTCTTTGAAAACGTTCATATTTTAACCAATAAATTGGCTTATTATAGTTGCAATTTAGCGGCAACAATAACAATTGTGATATGTTTCGCCAATTCAATGGAACTTTGACAAATTCAATTATCTTGGTGCCAAAAAACGTGTTTATGAAGACAAACATGTAAAAATGCAGGTGTATTGTCCTCAATACTCCTCGTGGAAAAACGAAGCGTGCAAACAGGGAAGCAACAGGGTGAAGAAGAAAAAAAAAAGAAATTGTGACGGTGCTTGGACGGCTTTAAAATCAATCTTACAAATTTTAATAAAACATTCTATACTAAAAGTACACGATTTTTGATGTTTTTCTTTCATGCAATTCTTTATCTACTATTATTACCTAGTTTTGAAACATCATTACCTCTTTTTCAAGACGTATGGCATGGTGGACGAGTACAGGTTAAGTGCTTTCAGTTTCAGTAAAAGAGCATTATTTAAACATTTTCAAAAAAATTTTCTATCTAATAACAAACTGCTCTTCATGTATTAAAGTTGAAGTACCATGCATAGGGGCTTAGTTGGTGGTGTTATATACATACATGCATATTGGATTAATTGTTTGTAACATATGGTACTTAGAACAGGAGCGGATACTGACTGCCATTTTGGGGGAGGAGATCATGCGGAAGAATGCCCCTCCCCCACCCATGAACGAACGGGTTTGGGCAGAAATAAAAAGAAGTAATATTTTAATTATTTATTTTTAAAAATAATAAATCAATTAAAAATATTGCTAAAATCTTTTACGTTTTATTCATAAACAGTTTGAACACAATGTGGACGGATAATATTGTCGACGGTTTTGGGGGAGTCATGACCCCCATGATTCTCCTTATATCCGCCACTGACTCAGAGTCCAAAAATGTTATGGAGGACAAAATATGGCGCCCTTACAAAATATTAAAATATTTTGATAAATATATATCTCACATTCAACAGAATAAAACCAAAAAGATAAAAAATGCTTAAATAAAAGTAAAATGAAAAATACTTCTTTAAGACAAAGAAGATCATAATTTGCTAAAAATATCTTCAATTCTGCCATGTGAAATCATATAAAGCGACAAGACGTCACTTTAATGCAGAAAAACTCCGAACTAAGTTTCGAATTGCGTTGACGTAAAGGTCGTAAGATTTTTACTTAAATTGTTTAGTTGTCATGTCCTATATTACGGTCTCAAGATAAAAAGTGAAACAACAATACCATGTTGAGTAAAAAGCAATGTTTTATGAGTTAACTTAGACGTCTTCTAGCTCATTTCACTTGGGTTTATTTTCTCTTTATGATTAAAATATGGGTATAGCACAAAAAATGCTTAAATATTTTATTTTTTGAAGTAGTGTAGGAAATTTGGAAAACCATGGAGCAGAGATTCCAATACTTGAGACTTAAGATTCTTTTTTTAATTTTGTTATGTTCAGCACCTTAGTATTTTTTTACTATGTCGATTGCTAGTATTTTGATACGTAAAAAACAAAAACAATCAACAAAACTTTGCATTAAAAATAGTCAAAAACAAAATTAAACTTTAAAATGTGTATTTGTTTAATATTTTTGGTATTAAATTGATATTTTAATTCATTAATTCATAATGTTTCATTGCATAAAAAATTAAATAATGATCGATATTAAAACTTAATGTTCATAATTACTTTTACTTTAGAAAACTAAGTAAACAGTGTGTATTTTTAATTAATAGGCTTTCAATATAAATGTTGTCAAGGGTATAAATAAGATTTTTGTATGAATCGGAGACTTTTTCGTACAGTTGAAACTTGACGAACGAATACAAAACGAGCTGATATGTGCATCACATGATTTCCTTTTACATTAATTTAATGTTATTTCCTCATTATTAGCAATTTTAATGTGATTCAATAGTTTTCTCTCTAAATAACACCAACAGTGGCTAAATTAAAATCAGATTTAAGAAAAAAAATCTCCAAATTTGTCGATAAGGCGACCAAACGCCTGAAGATATATCGCCATGTGTCCACCACATCATTACATCACTTGAGTTTGCATCGGAATTAACAATGATTCCCCCCAAAAAAGGTGCAAAAGATCCCTTTTGAAACATTCGAATGCAACCAAAAGGGGAGGTGCACAACTAGACCCCATAAGGATTCTACGTTCAAAACTTCAACTTTTTAGGACGTACTGTTCTTAAGTTATGCGTGATACATACGCACATGCACACATCTTCACATACATACGTACATGCAGACGTCACGAGAAAACTGGTTGGAATTAACTCGGGAAACGCCAAAATGAATATTTCGGTCTTCTATACGTTCTTAGGTGCACGTGTGGGCACGTGTGGTCGGGTCAAAAAAAAAAAAACTTAACATTCATTCGCGGATGAGCAAAATATAAATTAAGGCCGATTTTTGAGAAAAAATGTTTTCGCCAATACAGTACTTCCTTTATTGTAAAAGAAAGTAAAAAGTGAACGTTTTAACATTTAATGAACAAATTATAAATTTGCAGCAATTCTTTGAAAATAAATTCGACAAACATCCCCCCAGCTAAATATTTTTATTGTTTTGTCACCACCCTGTATGTCAATACGAATCTACCATATAACAATGGACGCAGACGTTTTGATTTTGAACGAGTAAATTCTCTGAAAATTCAGGTTTTTTAGTGTCGTTTTAAACCAAACAGCCGAATTGTATATGGTTTAATTCCTTTCAGCTGATAGTGTTGAAAACAAACTTCGAAATGATAAGTTTCTTAAAAAGATTGATGAAATATTAATGGCGTACCCACAAAAACCCTTTAAATTGAATAGTATATTAAATATGGAACGTGCTTCAAGTTTCGTCATCTGCAAAATCAAATCACGTTAAAGGAAGAAAAGCACATAAATGCAAGTCAATTTATGCAAAACGCAAATCCTCCCTCTGCCATTTTTAAAATTGATTTTTGTTCCCCAAGCTTACAGTGATTTCATTTAAATAATTTCATTTTGCACAATTAGTTTTATCGTTCTTTGTTTTGTATTTTGATGAATAATTTTAACTAGTAGATATTAAGACGGAAAATCGATAGAAGAATATGACGAATAACATAGTTTGTGAATTCCTTTGGAATGGGAAATATATTCTTCCTTGGGGGAATCGTGATTGCTTTGACTCTTAATTTGTTTCGATTTACCCGGAAGAGAAATTCTAAAAGTGTGAATGGAATCATTTGACTGTAAATCGGTATTTAATTATTTGTTGAAATTATTTGATCAAATTAAGTTCATGGAAACCTTGTATTACTTTAGAGGCTTTACATTGTAACAGCAAAGGTCTAAATGAAAGGACAAAGTAAAGGAATTTATTTGCATACTGTTATTTTATTTTAATACCAATTTTAAATAAATTGATGCAAAGAAAGTTTACATTTTCCTTTAAACTTTTCATAACTCAGTAGTTATATTAAATGAAGGCGTTTTAATTAAAAGCTAATTCAACCATTCAATACCAATTACTGGAAAATCTTTGATTCATATTATCGAAGATATTTAATGATAATATTATTTCGAAAAACTTGTTTTTTAGTCTAAAGCTTCAACGATGACTGAGTGTTTAAAACCTAAATATACTGACAAGGATTTGAGTGTAAATACAACAATGTCAGTGTAGAAGTGAACGACATAACGTTTTAATTAGTACAAAAAGTAAGAAATGTAAAAAATCTAAACATCTTGATATTCCAAAGTTTAGTTATTTATCGAATTAGCCATAAAATTGTTTTGGGAGATTTTTGACTTCTATTATTTTACGTGGGCAGGAATGTTTTTTGTTATTGGCTAGTTGAATTGTTAAACATAAAAGTCAAATTGTTAATCCCACAGCTTCACCTATGGTTCTGCTAGTAAATGACAGTAACGCAATTGAACCATTGTCTTTGTAAAAAAATAAAAACAAAGTAGTGTTTTCAAAACATATTTTACTTCCTTTACTTTCGTAGAAAATACTAGTTTACCCTTCCTGTTCTCCAAAGCAGTTTTCCGATTTAATAGTGAAAAGTAAATACTATCAAAACTTACTTTTGCCTTTGGATACTAGATTAGAAGTTCTTAATCCCACAGTTTCATTTGAGGTAGAGTAGACAGGGCCCTTTTTTCAAAACGAATCATAACTGGAGAGCTAACCTTCATAAGAGATTGACGCTGTACACTAGCAAATATCCTCACAAGTTTTTGAGTATCAGTAGAACTTCGGTCTAGCTTGCACAAGAAATAATCTGATTTCAACCAAGTCGAGTAAATTTTGAGTTAAACATGTTGAAGCTTATTGTGAATAAATGATACTTTGTTAAGAAAGAATAAATGTATAAAAATTAGCAGAATTTAATCCTTTTTTGAGAATTGTATTTGTATGAAATGAAATGTTATTAAATATTTTTAACGTTAAAAATATAAATCCAAACTTCGAGACGGGGTAAGTTTACATGTTGAGGTCTAAGCGCGTTATTACTGAGTCTTACTTCTAAACGTGCCCCGACGCTTTTTTCGCTCCGAAATGTCTCAAAACCTTTCAAGTTATTTAGTTTTAAAAATCACCATTTATTTTTTAATTGAGCTACGATTTCGTATCTTAATTCTAACAATCATGTAGTGCAGTTTTCATGCCGTACAGCTTTAACTTTATACAATTCAGTCTGTAATAAATTTGCTTTATTTTAACGATGGCAAGATATTATGTTCAAAAATCTTACAGAACCACGTGAAGTGTCAAAATAAATATGCATAAACGTGCCCCGTGTCCGGGGCTCGTTAATGCAACCGACTTGGACTCAAAAATGTTTTTTTAACGGTTAAAAACACTAACTGAGAAGCAACTAAATATACCAATTTTGACTCTAACTGTTTCGTAAAACCGCAATGTCTAAAATTTCCTGAGTTAAAACAAAAAAATTAGAAAATGTATTAAAAAAATTCCGCGTAAATGTGCTCCGGTTCACCCTACTGTTAGTCAATGACAGTAACGCAATTCAAATATTGTCTTTGCAAAAAAAGAAAATCAATGTACTTTTAAAAACATACTTCACTTCCGCTACTTTTGCAGAAAATACTAATTTACCCTTCTTTTTCTCCGACGCAGTTTTCCGATTTAATAGTTAAAAGTAGATACAGCCAAACTTACTTTTTACCCGACTGCTCGTGCGCGACGCAAAAGGAGGGTTATGTGTTTATCAGTCTATGTATGTCTGTTCCCCTGTGGCGTTCTAGTGGCAAAACGCCTTGGTCAGTTTTGGTAATTCTTACGTCAATCGATTTGTCTTAACCTTGGGAGTGTCACCAAACACCTGACAGTAATCAAAATTTACCACATCAACAACCAGTTGCCATTTTGTCAGTTCGGGATCGGCGCACGTTTGGTGTTGCACACTGTGTCGCACGCTACCTGCGTGCGACAAATGTAGGTAGTTTTCGCTGTCTGAATTTTTTTGTTTACTATCGGCCGTATTCAAGTGAAACACTACACAATCGCAAAAAAGACAATCGCAATCGACGAGATTTGCAATCGCTGTTGGCAGTCGAATTCAAGTGAAACAATTTGGACAATCGCAAGTGAGAAGTCGGGATAGGAGCTAATGGTCGATGATAATCGCATGTACTTGGGGCGATTAACTGATATCAACCAATGAGAGAATTAGGTTTGAGCTCCCTGGGTTTGAGAAGGTTAAACTCTTGATGCAATAATTGTTTTGATGTTGAATTCATGTTCGCTCGCGTAATGGATATATTCCGTGCTATTTTTTTTTTTTTTTTTGCAACTTTCAGTTCCACAGTTGGAAAAGAAAGCAAACTGGACAAAAAATGTTGCCGTTTAAGAAATGCTTTATATGTTCCACATGCATATTGTATTTGTTTTGAATAAAACGCATGATGTTTAAAGGGAAATTAGGATTTGATAATCATCCGAGGAGAATGAATCTGATGAGGATCAAAGATTTTCAAATAATTTTCTCACAACGACAATTGAATAATACTTAGAGAATTTTGAATTTAAACTGCCTATTGTAATATCTGTTTGATTTTAACATGTTTGTTTCCCTACGTTGAATACATTTGCACAAGTAGTAAGTAAAAATATGTTTACTTATGAAGCAAAATGAGAGTTTTTGTTAATAGCTTAGGTTATGTACAAATTTAAATTCAAAAGTTGGAGCAGGGCCGGATTAAACCAGCGCGGGGCCCGTAGCAAATGTTTCTAAGGGGCCCTCGTTTTTGCATGATGTAGTAAACAATAGAGATCTTCTTGAGGAAGATGGGAGGTGCACTTAAAACACGCATGAATATATAAATGTGGACATAATTTTAGAGCTTTACGACGGTTAGGACCCTCTTACATTGCCTCTCGTCTTCCCGTTACTACACGTTTTCAACTTTTAATTCCCAAAACGCAATTTTTGAACAATATAAAGGGAGGGGCAGGGCCGCGCCAAACCTGATCGGCGCCGTCGTGCAAATTTCTTGTGAGCACCTCTATGCTCTGGCGTTCAGGGAAAATATAGTTAACACTTATAGGGAGGGTTAGTAGACAAATACAAAATGGAAAAAAATACGCTTGAAATTTAATTTATACAAAACATAATGTGTGAATATTAATTTTGGAATACGGTGTACGTTTTTACTTCATGTCCCGAAATTATTTAGAGTTCAGCAGCTCCTTTGATATGCTAATAATGCGTTTTGGAAAAGAAAAATATTTTAAACTTAGAAGATACGCTACTTTGAATATTTATCTAATCTCTAAGTGTTGCATTATTAATAAAACTTTGATGCCTGTCAAAACATGACAACAGGAGCACTGGCGCAACTAGAAAATAGTTTTAGGGGGGGTACATTGAAAGAAAAATTTCTTTTAAAAAGAGGGGTCCAGGGATTCTCAAGGAAATTTTTTTGAAACTTGTAATTTTAAAAACTCAATTTTAGACGATCTTTGGTGGTGTTAGAGGGGAAAAAAGTACCAGGGGCTCCATGGAAATTTGTAGAAGTTGAAGCCTTAAAACGTGATTATAGGCCATATTTCTTGACGTTAAAACAAGGGATGGAACTCTGGGATTCCACCCGATGTTTTTTTTTTTTTTTTGAAAAATATATAGAAATCAATTCCCCTCCTCTCCCTTCCAATATTTTGAAATTGAACTCCTAAAAACGCAATTGTAAGCAACCTTGAAGATTTTTACAAAAAGGGGATTCTAGAGAATCCCCCCTGAAAATATTTCAAAATTAAAGTCCTAAAAACTTAAACAACATTCTGTGAGATTAGGGGAAGAGGTTCAGAGGCTTCACTTACATTTTTCGTAAGTCATGTTTGAAAAACCTATTTTTTGATGATATTAAAGAAAGGCGGTTCAGAGGTTCTAGCCCGAATATTTTCTGAAATTGAAATTTTAAAAACGCGATTGTGTGACTATATTTGGTAATATTAAGGCCAGCAATCTTTCAAAATTTAAGCTGCAAAATCGCAATTTTAGGTGATTTTCGAATGCAGTTTCAAGTGATGTTGTTTGGTACTCGGGGGCTTTCCCTGGAAATTTGCTAAATTGAAGATCTGGAAACGAAATTTGAGATGCTCCGTAATGCTTTTGGCGGGGAGAGAGGAGAAGATTCAGAGGGAGTAACAGTTTAAGACTTGCTTATTTTCAGACGAACTAGAAAAAAGAAAAATAATGGAGAAAAAAAAGAAAAAAAAAATAGGACGAGGGGGAGTAGTTTACCAATTAGCTGTATGTAACTGTTGAAAACTTTTGAACTGTTGAAAAAGGTTTCTTTTTAAAAAATTTAATGTTTTACCCCAACATAATTATTTGTTTCTCATTAAAATCACTTTGCCTTCCAAAGACGCGTCTTTTTATTCTCTTCCATAATAAGGAATATTTTTGAAAAGCATTCAACTCAGCATTCTGGAGGTGAGGGGGCACGGGGTGGGGTAACCAGAAAGGTGTCCTGTGAATCCCCCCCCCCCTTGGTTGTGTTACGGAGCAGGAGGGTACTGATTATATTTCTAAATTGAAGGATAATATTGTAGAGAATATTCCACCTTAAAATCTGAAACTGAAATTTGCCGGTAAAACAAAAAATTCTGAATTACAGAATCGTTAAAAAGGCATTGAATCTAATATCTGAAACAAACACATTGTCCAAAGCTCTTTCTTTAACTTCATGCACAAATAGCTGAAGAAAAAAGGTGTGGGGCGGTGGGGGAATCGAGTAATTATGATCAAGTCGTTACTTTTCGGAACTAAAATATTGACCTTAGTTATTGTCTACAATACATGTGTATTATGCTCAAGTAAACGCAAATGTGATTCCCGTATTTTTTTTATTTATGATAACATAAAAAATATACGGTACTGTGAAATTACCCCAAAAAATAGTTAAAAATCAAAAAAGACATATTACACAAATTATAATACAACATATTCACAGTAAGAACCAAAATGGGGAATAGCAAATTTCTTTCGCTTCGTATGCTCAACCTTGTGAAATTATAGACATAACGAAGTAGCATTCACAGCTCCAAATACGAAGAAAAATGTTAAAGTATACATTAATTAGCATCATATGTCTTCACTGTAAACGATTGCGCTTTTGAATAGCATGTTTAGACGCAACAAGGCAATAGTTTTTCCTTTTAGACAGGCAGCGAGGAGGATTGCTTGTTTTAATGAGTATTATAATTTCACCATCACTGTTAGAATGGAAAGTTCAGTTTTATTTATTTGTTGAACATTTTCCCCCCATTTGGAGCATCTTTGATTGGCAGAGCTCGGCTCCTTTTAGACTCTGACGCCGTCGTGCGTCGCACGACTTTGCACATAGGGACGGTGCGGCCATGGGGAGGGGAGTTGGTTCGGAGGCTTACCCCCGGAAAATTTTCGATATTTCAATACTAAAAAGTCACTTCTAACGACTCCTGGTGATATTAGGAATAGAAGATTCGGAGGTCATCATTGGAGAAACTGAAGTCAAAGAACGCGATTGCATCCTATCTTAGGTAAGATCAAAGGAAAAAACTTGGTATCACAGTGACTCTCTCCAGGCAGTTTACTAAAATTGAAGCCTGAAATAAAACTGTAGATGATCTTTAATGATGTTGCAGAGAGAGAGGGAAGAGGGGGTGTTGGAAAATTTTCGAGTTTATTACGTATTATTAATCTAAAAACACAATTTTAAGCAAAAAATCTCGAAATTATATACTCTGAGAGGGTAGTTTTTTACCTGTTTTGGTGATTTTGGGGCGGAGTTCACGAAAACCATCCCTTGGAAATTTCTCGAAATTGAAGTTGTGAAAACGTGATAGATTATAGGCCATCGCGGGTTACGTTTCGGTATTGGATGGGGTTCAGGAGCTCTCCAAGGCAATCCCGAAAATTTTCGAAGTTGAAATCTAAAAAGTACATTTTGAACCATCGTTAACAATGTTGGAGGGGGAGAGGTACACACTCCCATAGAAATTTTTTTAAATTATAGTCCACTTATAGGCCACCTTATTTGACGACGTTATAGGACGGGATTGAGCTCGGGATTACACCCGTGGAAATTTTTCGAAACTGAAGTTCCAGAAAGCAGTTTTAGCGGGTTTTCGATTATGTTAAACAATTTTCTTTCTGAATTTTTCTGAATTTCAAGTTCAAATAAAAAAGGTTTTGGCTACCTTTGGTGATGCAAAAGTAATGGGTTAGGTTCGGGGCATGGGGCGGCAGCTTTTTAGTTCCCTCTCATTCAGAGGAAAAAATTAAAAACGATATTTAAACTCTTTCTTCTACACATAATTATTTTAGTTCATCAAAAAATAATATTCTCTTAACAATTTATTTATTTCGCTCAACGTAAGTGTGAAGTCTCAGAATCTTTTTCTTTTTTTCTATCATGATCTCTTAATTTTGCTCATTGTTGTTTACAGTGCTGGATATACGGGCTCGTGTCGCGGGGAGGGGGGGGGGTATTTTGAGGATGACAAATTGACATGAAGTTAAGTAACCAAAGAGGATTTAGGATGGCTAATAATTACCTTTTCAGGACTCCAATTTCGAAAGCTTTAAGAAGAAAGCCACTTTCAAACAATTTCTGGATGGTAACCCTTTCCCATCTTTTGTCTAATATCGCCAAAGAGAGCTTTGAAGTGTGGTTTTAGGATTTGAACTTTAAGAGTTTCAGCATCCTCCATTTCCGGCTATCAACGAAAATTGCTTAAATTTTTAGACGCCAAATGCCGAAAAATTCCGGAGAAAGCCCTCGAACCATCTCGATTTCAGAATTTCAAAAAAATTCCAAAGGAGAATACCCACCTACTTGCCTAGCTTCTCAACATTCACGGGGGGAGGGGGGGGGGGCTCAAAACCACCACTCTTTACCTAAAGCTAAAACTAAAAATAGCCTGCGTCTTGAAATAATTCAGTTTCTAACATTTTAAGAAGCAAACCCGTGTCCCCCCTCAACCTGATAACGTCTCCGGTGATAATCTAAAACCGCGTCAGAATTGTTTCTGGGGGAGTTCCCTTTCTCTAATCTTCCCACATAGCTTGAAATTTGGTTTTCAGCTATTCCATGGAACGATCCCTCAAACCCTTTCCTCCCAAAGATAGCCTGAAATTGACTAAATTTTTTTTTTTTTTTTTTTTAGGCTTGAATAACTGAAAGTTTTAGGTCCCTAACTCCCTTAAATTTCTTAAGTTACCTTAAAATTGACTTCACTTTGAAAAAAAAAAGGAAAAAAATCTAGAGAAACCCCAATTCTCCGTTCTCCAAACATTGCCTAAAATTGTAATTTTTAGGTCAGTTTTGAAACTTTTCTGACCCAACGGAGCTTTTTCTCCTTCCACTAAGAAAGATCAACTAAAATTGCGTTTTTAAGACTTCACTTGAGGGAAATTTCTGGAAAGCAATCCAACGAAAAAAATAAGATTTTTAAATCACCTGAGTATTTAAAAAATCTAGATCTAAATAAAAAGAGAAAGATAGAGATAAATTTAAATTGATTAAAGTGCGGAAAGTAGTTTTTTTTTGGGGGGGGGGGGGATTTTTTTCTCATGGCGCGTGGCCCCCAGAAGCGCGGGGCCCGTAGCATTTACTACTTCTGCTCTATGGCTAATCCGGCCCTGAGTTGGAGCCAATTTCTAGAAGAGTTACAAATAATCACATTGATAAGATACATCCAGTTTTGAAATGGTGATACACATTGTGCAGAGAAAAGTTCTTTTTACTTCAACTAAACACATTTTTACTGTATTTTACTTATTTTAGTTCATCTAGATCATAATAGGTCTCTTTGATTTCGTTTAAAGAGATGTGATTGCAGTATGTCTTCTTTGTTATTAAGGGAAGTCAGTTGTTTTTTCATCAGTAAAATGTAAACTAATTTCTTGTAACCCTGAAATAAGTGTAGCTTCAAAAGAGAAATTTTATTCAAATACAAAATTATAAAACTAATTACACCTACATGTACTGTAATACGAACAATGAAAGAACATACTATGACCAGGGCCAGACCCGAATATATCAATTTTGAGGCCCCCTGCCAAAAATCATCACGGCGGCTAACTGCCTACTAAATTTCTATGTCACTAAGGCCGGAGAGTACTTTCAATGGCATGACCCCCCCCCCCTCCCCACACACACTGCAGGGTCTGCGAATATGTAGATCCGGGCCTGACCAAAACCCCCCTGTGGTGACGTCATCAAAATGGCCGCCATGTATCGGTTAGTACGTTGGTTTAACTGTTTAAAACTACACAATAGATCATAATTTTGTAAAATTCAAATGCATTATCTGAAAGCCGTTTAAAAAAGCTCTTCAACAGTGCTTAGTTTTATTTTCTACTAGCGGTACCCGCACGGCGTTGCTCGTAGTAAAAAAATTAAAAGGTCATTTGATTCGCCTGTATATTTACACGCAATGGATGATGAATTTTTCGCCAATTTGCGATGTTAATTTGCTAGGTCATTTTATGGTTCCTTCCTTCCTTCCTCAGTTGCAAGACAGCGATAGGTGGGCGCTGGCCTTCTCAACAACTTTTGTGTGTTACGGTTCCACGTTATGATAATTCGGTAATTTACTCTTCCACGTTATGATAATTTGCTCGGTAAAATGTTCTTAAAATTAAAATCGAAGAATAAAATCGAATTTTCGAAAATCGCTTCGAGGTGCACACCCCCATGCTACAAACTAATTCTGTGCCAAATTTCGTGAAAATAGGCCGAACGGTTTAGGCACTATGCGCGTCACAGAGAGACATCCGGACACATCCCGACACACTTTGAGCTTTATTATTAGTAAAGAAGACAAAAAGTTTAATAATTATTACAATATCAATGTGAAAAATTGATAGGAAAACGATGACTTTTTGTATTCACCGATATTGGAGCAAAATTTTTACTGTTATACCTGCATTATAAAAGAACCTTTCCAATTTCATTAAATTTAAATTTGTACTTCATGTTTTAACACCTTTTGTCAGTATTTTACCTGTATACTGAATGAAAGGGAGGTTAAAATGCAGAAATAATCAAAGTCACCGCCCCAAATGGATAGAGGACTTAACTATTAATGCTAGCGTATAACAAAACAATTTTGTTAAACATACTTAAATTTTAAACATTTAAGAGAAATAGATGAAAATTACACGTTTTAATACAAAGAAAAAGTACCTGTTATAACAAAAACTGTAATTAGTTTTCTTAGGGAACGTTTTACGTATTACACTGACCCTCACAACTACAAAGAAGTTTACAATTCAGACCTGATCTGACGCATCAACAGCATGGAGACATCTCTTTGCACTTGCATGATATAAGTTCCTGTAATTTCTCAGTTGTTATTTCGGGGTGTGCTAACCAAAGAGGTTCAAACTATTTACCAATTTTTTTCCATCCCCACTGACATGGATCCAAGAGCTGAAAATTTTGCCGAAGACATTTTGTCCATAGTGAACAATGCAACATTGCTCTCTTTAGGTGATGCAGAAGAACGTTGCTAGTTGGTGAAATACATTCAACTGGTCTGTTTTGCTGGGTGAAGAAAGTTCTCCTAGCCGCATTTACGGTTTCCACTGAGCTTGATGAATGATATGTCAGGACGACGAAGCACTGAATAAGTAGGAAATGCTTATTGTCTTCATTGATGCTTTCGGGTACTTTAGTATAGTCAGGGTTGGCTTTCTGCCGGCAGAAACTAGTTTTTGCCGTGCCAGTGGCAGAAACTGGTTATAACCGGTTAAAACCGGCAGAAACTGGCAAAAACTTAAAATTAACTTAAAAAACTAAAGTAATTACTAAATGATATTTGTTTAGGTAAATTAAAAAATTAAACTTCATTTCATCATTGTAAAAAATAAAATGTTATGCTAGTGCCCTTGATTTAGTTCAGAAAGGGAAATTTTCATTTGCTGATGCTCGTAATATTTGGATTAATCTAACAAAGGATGAAAATCACATGGGTTCTTAGGAGAGGAGTGACACACAGAATTAAACTGGCATTGCTGCTTGTAATTTGCTCGCAATAAATTGCTTGTGATTGAAATTATCATGTGCTTCAAGAAGAAAGTGTCAAATTTGACTTGCCAATATTAATCTAGATTTTGTTCTAAATATCACAGCTTTGCAAAACAAATTGGCCCTACTTCTCGAAACTCATTTTTCTGGTCGAACTTTTACCACTACCCGAGTTACTACATGATGGACTACTTTAAAAAATTATACAATTTGAAAGTTTCATGAATATTGCATGTTCCTTGATGCATTGCTTGCTAGCTCTTCTGTTGCAAGAATATTCTAAAGTTTCTCATTCGTGCGTATTAAATTGAGAAACTATTTATATTTCTGGAACCACCTTTTCCAAGAAGCAACTGCAGAGTCCAAACAATGTAACATTTGATTCTGAATTGTGATAATATTCTAAATTAAACTATGCTTTGGTTAACAGTTAATTATTTTTTCCATGCATTTTCTACTGTGTCAATAGTTTTTTTTTTTTTTTTTTTTTGTCGTTTTGAGAGTTTTTGTTAGTTTCTGCCGAAAATGTGACAGAAAGTGGTTTTTGCCACGTCGGTTTTAATCGGTTTCTACCAGTGGTTTTAACCGCCCCGGCAGAAACTTTGCCAGCCCTGAGTATAGTACAAAAAAACTTTGTCAACATCTCTAAACACCATCCACATTTTCCATGCAGTACCTAGTTTTACCAATGCTTGCAAAACTAGACACCGGATCAACTCATGTAAAGGCATGGAAAAACGGCAGAAGATCTGCTACACCTTGTGGAACTTTATGGTGCAAAACGTGGATGGAAAGATACCGCACATATTCTCCACTTCCATACTCCACCCATAGCTCTTGCAGTTTTGGAGCTCAGAATCTAGCAATCACTACATCATCCCTGTCAACAGTTTTCATGATAATCTTAACATGCCACGAGTATTTTATTGCATGCTGCATATAAAAAAAATAGCATCACATTGACTTTTTCGAGGGATACAAGAGACATAGTTTCAAAATTGTTCTTAACTGAAGGAATTACAGTGTCGTTTTCGGTGAATACAACCTGCTTCTTATCTGGTAGATCCATCTTCACGGGATTTTCTGCTAAAAATTCGAAAAGCTCCTCTTTATTTTTATCTTTCGCAAGAAATTTAGTAAATGACTTTGTTATCAAAACATTGGATTTAATACTTATTCTTGGTCCAGATCCTCTCGATTGTCTTGTGTCGCTTTTCAAACTTCCTTTTGAATACCGGTAAAAAACTTAATCTACCCTATGAATGCTTTTTAGTCTCATTAATATGTACGGCGTCACAATCTGATCGCAGCATTGTTAGACAATTCGAGTAGACTGAGGAAAAAGCATGTGAATCAGTGCAACCCCATCAATGAACAATTTGGCTCCGGAATAGCAGTCAAAACCAGTCCAGTAGATTGGACGATACAAGAAACTACGTCGGACTTTTTTTCTTGGTTTCCTAAATTTGCCAAGGTTGGATATAGAAGGTGGACACAAGCTGTTTTCATGGTAAAAAATTCTTTTACATCCATTCAAGTTGCTTGGCCGGCAACTAGCTTAGCAAAAAGAGTGCTGCCCTCCTCAAATCAGCAATGTTTTGCTTATCTTGGGACTGAACAGAAATATTTTCTGCTCATCAAGAGGAGATTGTTTCTTTTAATAACACCATGTATGGATAATTTTCTTAACAATAAGCAATCTTGTACAAATGTATTGCTTGCGCTGACATCACAGATATGACACTTTCTTTCGAGAGAATAATTTTGTTGCTGTGTACTGCAGTTAAATCGTCATCTTCGAAAGGATACACGTGTTCTTCAATTGTTTCAACTAGGCTGGAAACATGAGTTTCATATCGAATAGAAAAGCTTCTGGTATCTTCATGTATCTAGTATCTAGCTTTTCAGTAGTGGCGTCAGACTTCAGGCTCTGATTTTCTTCAAACTCCCCAATCATGCGCACAACTTCCGGTTCAGCAACGATCCATTGTATTAATGAAGCCTCATATGACTTAAACGGGATAGATTAGTTGATGATTTTAAAATTAATTTGTTGTTTTGCTCATGCAAATGGTCGTGTGCCATCCTGGGAAATTTCCTCTCAGTTTTGGAGCCAGATATAAACTCCTGGAAAATAGCTGGATGCATCTCTGGTAACTGCTTCCGATTGAACAGAAATACTAAAGGCCATTGGACACAATTTTTATGATCAAGAGCAAACATCTATGGTCATATTTTCTCAAGAGTGACAGTAAAACCTGAAAAATTTACTTGACGAAAAATGCGCACCAGATTTTAAAAGTATACGTTCTAGCTCTATGGTGATCTTCCAGTACTTAAACGGAGGCGATTCTTCTGATCTTCGCTTAACCCAGTCTGTAAATGTTTCTTCTATATCTTTTCAATTTTGATACGCTTTCTATAACAGAACTTGGAGAGTGGTTACTGCAAAATCGTGAGCGTATCGACTTCTCTTCACATGCGAAACTTTCAGTGTTCCTTCTGCTCTTCCCATTGTTGTTACTTGAGTTTCTACTAGGAGTTCAGTTCATCCGCTTCCTTCAAGCAATGTACCTATTGCAGATGAAACAGCCATTTCTATGTGGAGACCACCTAACGTGACCAACTTTTTATTTTCGCCATACTTATTCGGCATAGCCCACTGAATAGATTTTAGCAGGGTGCATAGATGGGACCTAGATTACAAACACTTAATTCATTAAATATTTTACTTTTTCAAAAGCACGTTAAAGAAATGACTGCAAGCTATGTTAGTATTTTGAGGTCACATGGAACAAATGAAGGAGAAAAATTTATTCTAAAAAATATTACCAGTTTTTAATACGTTTTGCTTGTTGAAAATGACGTAAAGGAATGAATACAAGCTATATGATAATTTTAATGCTAGATGGAACGAACAATTGAAGTTATCGATTCAAACCGTAATAGAATTATATGATCACCTTTATTTGATGTTATTTGCTACAGCATTAACCAGTCAAATATTCAGTTATTGAAAATTATATCTGAATAATAAATATATCACTATGGAATTAATTATTGCTGAGAACAGCAGAACTGGAAAGAAACGAGCTAGGCGGACTGCAATCCAAAGTTGTTGGCGGGAAAAAATTGAGTAGTCGTTCTGATTTTTGCCGCTAGACGGCAGTCGTTCGCACCTGCAAGAGAAGTAAATTATTACAGAACAATACATATGTGTATTTAATCCGGTAAGAAATTTTTAACTAAAAGTTTCACTGCGGGTTAGATGCGGCGGAACAGTTGGAACAGTTCAATGATAATCCCCCCGTTCCACGTAGTTAAGTTATTGCAGTGAAATTTTTAAAACTATTTACTAAGGGGGGGGGGGACAAATGCATATTTTTCTAGTTTATTTTAGAGCTTTTATTTAGTGCACCTATTTTTTACGGATGAATGATTTCTAATGGCGTTTTGAGCAGTTAAACGAAACTTTTCACCTTTCCACGACGGCAATTTTGATGACGGAAATTTTAATAACTCTAAAACTACTTGTCTTCGGAGGAAAAATCAGTCTCTGTTAAATAGCTCTTTTAAAGTCCTTTCAGATGATACACATTAATACTATAGTATAAAGATCTGTAATGTAGTTCTAAGTAGTTAAACGAACGTACTTACCTTTTCAGACAGCCATTTTGATGACGTAAATTGCAATAACTCTTAAACTATTTGTGATAGGAAAAAAATTCAATCACCATTAAATAACTCTTTTAAAGCGCTTTTAAATGATATACTTTAATATCACAATATTAAGATCTATAATAGAGTTCTAAGCTGTTAAACGAACGTACTTTTCTTAAAAAGACGGCCATTTTGATGACGTCATCACAGGGGGTTCATGACCTCTGATCAAATGCCTCTCGGCGGATTTTTGTTCTTAGATATGTACAGAAGCATTGTGTAAAGTTTCAGAATGGTATCCGGAAGTGAAATGCTTTGGGTGTTTTTGTCACAAACTCCACTGACTAAGGGAATCGGGACTGGAGACAATCGCAATGTTACACTTGAATTCAAATTGGGGAAACAGCAATCGCATCGGTGCATTGCGATCGGCCGTGTTTCACTTGAATCCCAGTGTATGTCTACTAATTGGGATCTCAGTGGCCGAGGGGTCTAAGCGATTGCTTCTCCCACTTGAGGCGGTGGTTTAAGACACCCTCGCTCTGGATGTACTTTCCCTTCTTTCTGATGTAATTTCTTTCATGTGTTCTTTATTTGTATTCTGTACTGTAATAAAAAAGTATATTATGCGTAACGAAGGCAAGACACTCAGATTGTAGTACTCATCAAAATAAACCCGTGCAATAAGCACCAAAAGAAAGAAAATCTACTAATTCGATTTTCATCTCTAACATGTTGTATTTGTTTTTGCCTTGATTCAAGGAACTGAGTTTCGCGACGTGTACTTTCTAGACAGGCTTTTTTAGTTTTGCGAGAAAGATTTGACTGACGACGTTTCCGCTTTCGCGACATCATGAGCTATACAGGATGTTTATATAGCTGTGCTGCTAAATTAAGTTCGCGCATTTTTGTCGAAGGTCAAGCACATATCGCTTTAAGCAGAATTAGGTCCCTAGAGGGATTAATTATCAGAAGTTTAAATCACCGCAAGTTACTTAATAGACCTCACGATACAAACAAACTCTCTCAATGAAATGAGAAGATTATGAAATGTACCGTATGATAATCATAATAACTAAGTCAATGAAAATTAACTAAAAAGTGTCAAATAAAAAATCATCAAATAGAAACAAAAAACTCGACTGCGTAAAAACCAAAAAAAAAAACTAAAAAGAAAAATTTATAAGCCCAGTAGTTTAGAATGTTATTAAGTACTACTGAATAACTACACCGTTGAAATAGTTTTATAACCGTACACAGATTAGACAAATCATGAATTCAAAAGCAGAATGGAAGGATCAACAGTCGGGACTCATTCACATTTCACGGGGTTCCTTGAATCAGAAAGGAATTGGCCCCGACTTTTGATCCTCCTACTCTGCTTTTGAATTCATGATTTGTCTTATCTGTGTACGGAAATAAAACTATTTCAACGGTGTAGTTATTCAGTAGAACTCAATAACATTCTAAACTACTAGGCTTATGCATTTTTCCTTTTAGGTTTTTTGGTTTTTACGCAGTCGGGTTTTTTGTTTTTATTTAATATTTTTTTAATTTCTTTGAATACTTTATTACTTCTACAATACAGAAAACATCTGGCCTATGATCTTAAATGGTAATTTATTTATTATCAGAAAGAAAAAGTTTAATTTCGCACTTCTGTCACAACGTTAAGATTCCTGAATTTAAAATATTTAAAAATTAAAATTTGGAAATTTTGTTTTGATCTTCGTGGCACATCTTTTATAATGCTAAACACTGATTACAAATAATTTGGGAAATTTCTAATAGTAGCAAAATTTAAATATTTATGTATTTATCTTAAACATACCTTAATTTATTGTTTTAAATTTGATTTAAATGCAAGAATTAAGTAAATATTTGAGTAAAAAGTTTTGCCTTCTGCTGCAAGCTATGGCTATAAGAGATCATTGAAAATTGAAAAATCCCAGGTAACAAGGAATTATATAACTAATACTGAGAGCAAAAAGCATTCTTTCTTTACTATCCAAATGAAAAATATTGTCGTCAGAAAAGTTTACTTTAAGTACTTTTAGCTCGCTAGGGAAATCTGGTATCTGAAGCTATTTTCAAGTAATATAATTTAAGAGCTGAAATTGAAGCTTGCAGTTTTGCCTCATAAATCGAAAGGAAATGAAATTGTATTTGTTCTTGCGATTAAAAAATATTTTGTTGGAGTTCTATTACAAAATTTTGTATGTAGAAAGAAATTTACTATATTTACATGTTTAGAAATTCTGATTGTAAACCAAAAGTAATAGGCATGGAATGCAATATTTTACTGAAAAGATGTGGTTATTTTTTGAAACAGCATTTGCATATAACTTTTATGACTTAATTTAAAACAAATCTTAAAGGGAACGAATTAACATTACCTACAAAACGGTGGTAGCACGGCGTTTTTTCTTTTGTGCAAATTGTAATTTATATTATATTTTACCGTCTTTGAGCCAATTTCTGCTGGCATAGCACACTTTCATGTTAACAAAGTTTAACATGATAGAAACAGCATTTGCATATCATTTTCTTGACTTAATTTCAAACTAATTATATTTAAAAAAAAACGAATTAAGATTACCTGAAAAAAGGTGGTTGCACCGAATTTTTCTTTTTTGCTAAGTTTAATGAATGGCATATTTTACCGTCTTTCTGATATTTTTTTGCTATTTTTAGCACACTTTAACATGATAGAGTTTAAACATGCAAATATATACACACTGTCGCAAAAAAATATATGCACCTAGAAGAATTAGAGACACAATCATAAAACTCGGCACAAATGCAGTTTGGCAGTCAATATGCAATTGATTAAAATTTCAGCGCCAATGAAACAAGGCTAATCGTGCTATGAGCATGTGAGTTGCACAGGTGGGAGAGTTTAAAAGCATGAGTACTTGTGCCGTAGAGCTATTTAATCAAATCTTTTAACTTCAGTAGACTGTATTCTGACTTAAGATGCTTCTAAGACGTAACCGGCGGCAGTACAAACAGCTGATGGAGTTTGATAGGGGCAGTATAATAGGCCTCAGAGAAGCAGGTTGGTCAAGCAGGAGTATCGGCCGCCACCTCGGTCGGAGTGATATGATAGTTGCTCGGTGTTGGCAACAGTGGATCACGGAAGAGAGAGAGTCTACCGTCGCGGAGACTCACGCGTCCCAGGAACACAAATAAACGCAAGGATCGCGCAATCAGAAGAGCGGCGACGTCGGCACCTACAACGTCGCTAGCATCTATTCAACGTCAATTACCTCCTTTCAGGCATCCAGTGGTATCAAAGGAAACCATTAGATTCGACTGGCCGAAGTTTGCTTAAGAAACCAATGTCCATTAAGACGCTTGCCACTGACCCCACATCTCAGGCAGTGTCGACTGGATGTTTGCCGACCTCGGGCTGCTTGGAGTGTAACAGACTGGATGCGTGTGATCTTCTGCGATGAATCTCGGTTCAGTCTCAGTGCTGATGATCACCGTATACGTGTGTGGAGGCGCACCAGCCAGCGCTCTGATCCGGCATTTGTTGTCCAGCGGCTTACAGCCATGTCACAAGGTGTGACAGTGTGGGGAGCGATTTCTTGGGACACACGATCACCTCTAGTTGTTCTCCAAGGCTTTTTGACAGCTCGCAGATACGTGAACAGCGTTTTCTGCCCTACTATCAAGTCGCCCATGTGTCATTTATCAGCAGGACAATGCTCGTCCACATACTGTGCGACTCTCAACATTGTCTTCAGGGATATGACGTACTCCCATGGCCTGCCAGATCACCAGACCTTTCGCCAATAGAGCATGTCTGAGACGCGCTGGGAAGGCAACTGCAGCCATCTCGGTATACTGGGGAATTAAGACGCAGTTGCAAAGATTATGGCATGATCTTCCACAGGGGATCATAAGTGACCTAATTGATTCGATGTCACGTCGTGTTTCGGCTTCAATAGCTGCCAGAGGCTTTACGACTAACTGTTTTGTAACCTTTTGCATGTTGTAACTGCTTAATAAAATAATCTTTTATTTTGAATTTTTAATCATTTTCTTATCTCCTTATACACTACAGGCCTGCCAAGTTTCGTGAGTGTAGCTCAATTTGTTCTGGGTGCATATATTTTTTTTTGCGACGGAGTGTATATCGATCACTTAATTATTTTAAAGCTTAAAATTGGTTAAGTCCAGTTGAAAGAGACAAGCGTGTAAATATTACAGAAGAATCTGTAACAAAACTAATAGTTGCAAGAAAAAAATAATCATTTGAATTTCGGCGTCTTGAATTCCGATTATCTTTTTCGCAATCACGAATTGCTATAGGGCCCTACTCGTTCCGTTTCTTGTTCGTACAAATAGAATGGAAATGGCCAAGAACTTTGCACCCGTCATATTATGACATTTGTTTTTCTAGAATAGGTTATATGGAAGATAAATTCATATAAAACGAAATGGTGATTAGGATGCTGTAATAAAGATAAAGATTTTATGGTGAATATCCACCAGTAGACTTATTATAAAGTATATTTACAGCGTATAAAGTTACTATTTTATTTCTTATTAATCTTAAATGTCGGGTATCATTTATCTGGAACTTCTGTGTTTGTTTATATTGTGTCGTGTTTTAATATTTGTCTTCTTTTACATAAGTGTTTTTTTTTTTCAAAAAAAAAAAAAAATCGAAGTTTCAAATCTGCTTAAGTTAAGCTCTAGAAAAAATATAAATTCAATCAAATCGCAGACGATTTGTAACTATTACGACAACAATTTCACTCTGTAAAATAAGTATGAAAAATCAGAGCAACATCAACTTTTGTCGCAAAAAGATAATAAACAATTCGTTACTGCTCGGAAAAACCACATTTAAGAACATATTTTATGTCTTTAAGAACCGATCATATGAAAGTTAAACAACTTCAATAAATATGTTGAACTTCCTTTGCAATCGCGCAAAATTTATTTTTAAACTGATGAAAGCATGTCATTATAGTCTAGTAATTGCTTATTCCAGTGAGAAATCCGTATTTAGTTACTAGTTTTATAAAACTGAAATGGGTAAAGTTCAATCGACACAGGAAATCAAGTAAATATTAGACATGTATCTACATCAAAACTAATAGCTCTAACAAAAAAAAACCTTAAGAACAAATTTTCAGTCTTTAAGAATCGTACATATGAAATTTAGACTACTTCAATTATTATTTTTAATTCTCTTTGCAGTCGCACAGAATTTATCTGTTTAAAACACATCATTAACGTCTAGTAGCTCCTTATTTCATGTCAGAAATCCGTATTTAGTTACCGGTTTTAAGAAACTGATGTAGGTAAAGTTCAACTGACCCAGGCAACATGTAAATATTAGAGAAGAAAGTACCTACAGGGTGTCCTGAAAAAGATCGACTGTTTTCACAAATTTATAACAGGAGAATGGTTAATGATAAAAAGCAAATTCTTGCAGAAAATTCATGTGGTGGGTGCTAAATGTTTTCCCTTAGAGCTCCAAATTTTAGTTCAAAAATGTTTCAATAGATGGCGCTGCACATTAGGGTATGTCATGCGTTAGCGAAAAATTTTTTTGAATTTTGACACCCACATCTAGAATCTAATGTATTATCACATGAGAAATTCATTTCTGGTGTTATTTTTGAAAAATATTAAAGTTTAGCTACCGGGAAATGGCAACGAAAAACGGCCGAGAATGCTCATTTTTACTATTTTGCTTCCGGCGTTTTAGTTAATGGATACAGACATTTATTACCATTTAAATCATTTATTTAATAAGTAAAAGGCATGATAAATGTAAAACAAAACAAATTTTAGATACTTCTAGTAGTAAAATACCAATAATTTACAATAATATGCTTATGTGGACAAGTTTACGAACAACATACTTACATTTATATAGTACCTGAACACAATACTGCACATAACTGTTGACATAGTTTTTTTTTCATTAAGTTTCGAACACTTTTAGGAAGTCTTTCTTTGTTTTTAAATATGGCATTAGTTCTCTGTTATGCAACTGTGTTCGTATAAAACCATCCCTCTTAGCCCAACCACACACTGATTCAGAAGCTTCGGTCACTAATTTCACCGCTCTCTCGCAACTTTGGGTATGTAATGGATATGGAGGTAGTTCCAGTGGTGTAACATTCAATGCTGCAAGCTGTGCCAAAGACAAATTTGTTGTAAATATTGGTTCCGTGAGGGTTTCTGTGTCCCAGTCAATTAGTTCCGTAAGGTCGCAAGCATTAAGATTTACTGTCTGCGGAACTTTGAAAGACCGTACTGAAGTGCATCCTAAGTCCTTTCCAGCCCTAATTGACATTATTTTGTCAACAGCAAAGGCCCTTTTACTTGTGTCCTCAGAGCAGAGAAGAGCAATCAGTAAATTCTCAGGATGAGCCCACCAGGCCCCGTTTTTTATGCAGGATTCAGAAGCTTCTTTAACCCTTACATCTTGCTTCTGCCAAAGTCTAAACAATTTAATTAGATGTGACGGTCCATACTTTATGTCACGTTTGACCTTAATTTCGAAAAACATTGGGAGGTAAACTTGTGCTACCCATGTTGCAAGAAACTTCAAGATCTCCGTATGTTGAGGTCCAAGATTATGCTTACTCATATAGAGCAGCAAACACCTCATGCCACACGTAAGCCACCTACTGTGGGAGAGCTGGCCACATTTCAGAGCTGCGACTTCTGGTACCAGCTCCCCTTTTTCAATTGCGTGAAGATACTTATATGCTACTTTGCTGTCAGTGCTCATTTGGCTTGCAGCAATTTCATCAATATTAACAAGGGGCTCCAAAAACGGAATAGGCTCAAAGTCTGTTTTTTTTTTCTCAAGAAACTCAACTTGGGAAAAGAGTTTGCCTATAGTACCTATCCAACCCTTTTCTGAGGAAGTTGGTCCGTCAAGTTTTGCGACTATATGACGCAATGGCAGCTCATTGATGTGAAGCCAGCAGAAAGATCTGAAAAGTCTGCGATCAAGGAATTTTTCAACATAATGTAGCATGCCACCTTTCCAGCCAGACATATCATTGGTGGTATCACTCCCAATCAATTGGAGGCTAATGTCTATACCTCTCTCCTTCAACCAGTCATACAATCCTATTGCATTTTGCTCAGCCGGTTTTGCCGCTGTTGTTTTTTCTTCTGGTGTATAATGAGTGAGATAGCGACCGCGGGGCTCTCTACTGTTACTGTCATGTGATTTTCTTTAATGATGCGCTTTCGAAAGCTACCAGTGTTCTCATCGCGCCTAATAATTAGAGTGTTGTCCCTCCTGCTATCGACAAAAATGCCAGTAATGTTACTTTTTGCGACAATGAAACTCTTCTCTGCTCTTGAGTGCTTCATAACACGCTCTTTGGCACGAAACACTTTTTTACTATCACATATGAGATGTTTTTCATCTTCACCGAGATGGCCTGCCTTCACAAGATCACTCAAAAGACCATTGATGATAGCAGCTATAGCGGTTGAAGAAACACCGAACCTGACCGAAGCAGCGGCCGCATTACTAATATCAAGATAGTGTCGTTTAAGGTAAGTTCCTGATTTTTCTCGCACTGAGTCATTTTCACTACTGCCGATTATTTCTTCCTTCGAACAATCAACTTCCATGTCATCTTTCGGATCATCAGCCTCAAATGCAAGAGTTGTAGGGTCAATGATAGTAGCCGCCTCTTGCTTAGATTTTGAAGTTGCTTCTCGTTGTCGCTCTAGACGTGATTCGTCGATTGACTTACGTAGACTCTTTTTTCTAAGCTTAGCCGTCTCTTGTGAATCCAGGCCGGACTCTTGCATTGACGAAACAGGACCTACTTTTTCCCTCTGGGCTTTGATCCAAAGTTGTTCTTTTTGTGGGAGCCTTACTTTTGCATCGCAATTGCAAAGACAGTGAACCTGGGCATTACAAGTTTGCTTACATGGAGCATCTTCTTCACTACAAAGTACAATTTTACATGTGCACAAAGCTATATCGAAAAGTTTATCAAGTTTAAGCTCATACAGTTCTTTAATAGTTTTCCGAACTTTCTCTCGGGCGATGTCAGAGAAGATGGACCAACTCCGACTGAGTCTTTGTCCTATAGCTTTTGTGCTACAAACTATTGGTTCCTTCAATTCGTTGTTAGAACTTGACCACCGTTCTGCAATCTCAAAAGCAACAAGAGAAAAAATGTTTGCCATTGAAACATTGCGTGGATCTTGATCACTAATGACGATTTCATCTTGCTGCAACTCGAGGCATCTTTGCAAACAGTCACGGAAAGTTGGGAACTCAATTGGTAGGAAATTTTTCGGACCTCCTAGATATTCACTCAGCTTAGTGTTCAAAGCTCGCCTGTTTTTTTTGGCAACAGAAGATGCCATCATGACTCCAAATAATTATTAAAACAATCTATGAAAATTTCTTGGAATATTGCGTATCTAAACAGTTAAATACGCGTGTGGCACAGATGAGTGGTCAGCTGAGCAGTAGATTCATCAAGGGTAAAAGTAAAAGTTAATGAAATAGTATATTAAAAAGCTTTGTACAGATGTACCACAAAAATTTTCAGAGTATTTCGGTGTCATGGTATTACATGACGACGATAGATTTCTGGAGAATCAAAATGTAAGACCTTCTTCCTCGATGTTTAAAATTGCTAGTGTCTCTTGCGTTCCAGCTTTTTTGTAGAAATAAATCCACCCTTTAAGGAAACAAAAAAGGGAATGCCATTCTGTCTTTTGTCGGAAAGTGCAGCTGGTATAAAAATCTTAGGAATGATGAGAGAAATTTTAGCCCAAACGTGCCCGCTGGTCAAAGGTTATCTTGGGGAAGTTTAAATGACTAAAAGGGGGTGTCACTTCCCTAGATGCAGGTGGCCACATTTCCCCTGAACGACCGGCTGCGCAACGAAGTCAGCAGTGTCAGTTGACCGGAAGCGAAATCCGTTTCAGCCGGAATGATCATCGATACCCGCAGCTCTTTTTACAAAGCATTAAGAAACGAAAACATATTTTTTTGTATTTTGTCAAACAAAAGTACGTTCATTAGAGCTGAAAACATGTATTTTAGGTAGCCGAAGCATCTTTTAAATTTTACCAGCAGCTATATTGTGTATTGAGGATGAAAAATGAGATTTTTCGAAAAAAAACCCGGAATTTTATGTAAATTGCGATTTCCCGGTAGCTGAAATTGCTTAAAAAAAACTTTTTTTTGTACCAAACATCATAGAATTAGTGAATCCATAGGAAAGTGTGCGCTCCAAGTCGAAAATAAAACTTTTATTTTTATGACATACCCTACTGCACATAGTAATCCTGAAAGTCTAAAAAAAAAATAAAGAGTTGAAATCCACCAATTTTTCTTCGATTGCGAAATGGGATTTCAGTTGACGATTGTTTTAAAATATTATTTTCCAAAAACTATAAAGTAATTTTCATTCTTTTTTTTAATTTACGGACTTACTATCTGCAGCGCCATCTATTGCAAATTTTTCAACTAAAATTTGGAAACAAAAGACTTACGGCTCATCTTATGAATTTTCAGCAAGAATTATTTTTTTTCATTTACCGTTTTCCTGTTATAAATTTTTGAAAACGGTCAGTCTTTTTAGGACACCCTGTACATCAAAACAATTACTTATAAGAAAGAAGAAAAGAATAAATTTTGTGTCTTTGAGAACCGATCATATGAAATTTAAACTACTTCGATAAATGATTCCAAAAATATTTTGAACTCCCTTTGCACCCGCATAGAATTTATCTTTAAACTGATGAAAACATGTCATTAACGTCTAGTAACTCCTTATTTCCAGCCAGAAATCCGTATTTAGTTACCGGTACAGCCCACAGGGTGCATTAAATTACGCTCTCTCATTTGCATAATGTGAGTGGGAAGCAGCCAATCAAAGCGAGTGGGTTTATTAACAAAGTTTTAATCAGGGCAAATTGCGTTTGAATTGCCTTACTAATTGCTACATGCCAACAGAGGGTGTAGCAGACTTTATTAGGGGAGATTCCAATGTCGTAGAATTCGGTTTATCTCTCTCTCATGTCTGACACATTTATACAAGGCTCAAAGTCGCATAACTTATTCAAAGCAGAAAGTATTACCTTCATTAAATGGACAAGTAACTTTAAATTGTAAAGAAATTCAGTGCCCTAAATTCAAAGGACTTCTTTGCTATTTAATAGATGGTGTATTCAAAATTATTTGTGGAGAAAATTTCTGTGACATCATCTCATTACGCTGTATTTTATCAAACGTTTCTTAGTTAATAGGTTAGATGCTGGTTAAAAATCTACGACATGAAGTAAATATTGCGAATATATGAATGGGAACAGTAGTTGGAAAGTGAAATATGTTTATCAAAATTAATAATCGGAACGGACGGTCATACGTTTAGGTTAAAAGTAAATATGTAAGAAGCTGATTTTATTACCAAACACATTTTCCGCAATTTACCATTTCATTCTTTCGTATTTCTGTAATATTGAGTAAAAAATAAGTACTAGTTTGCTAAATATGTATACGATCAAATCTACTGTACAAATCTCAATCTGCTGTCAAAAATGTTCCAAGTGCTGTATTTATCAATTTATGTTAATTTAATTGCAACGTTTCACTTTATCTAGTTTAATTAATTTTAAATACGGTTTACAGTAGTTTTCCAATCAGTATTTTACTGGAAGTTAATAGACACCGACTAAAAAATGCCACGTCGGTAAGTCGACGAAAAAAAAATAATAACAGAAAATAATTTGCCCGAACATCAAGTTTAGTAAAAGACGCACCGCAAAACCCGAATATTGTTCGAACGTTCAATTTTATTTCAATTCCTTAAACTAGTTACGGGATTTAAGGAAATGAAGTTAAACTGAGTTATTTACTTATAAAACTCTTTAAAAAAAAAAAAGTAGTATTGTATTCGTGAAAAAAATTTCACATAAAAATCGGCCTTAATTTCCATTTTGCTCACCCCCGAATGAATGTTGAGTTTATTTTTCAACCCGACCACACGTGGATATATGCATAGGACCTACAGACACCCGAAATATTCATTTTGACGATTCCCGAGTTAGTTACAGCGAGTTTTCTCGTGACGTCTGTGTGTGCGTATGTGCGTTTGCCCCTTTTTGGGTGGAAATCATTGTTAATTTCGATGTAAACTCAAGTGGTGTTACAATTTGGCAGCAATTGGCGATATATCGCCAGTCTTTTGGTCGCCAAGTTTTGTCGCCAATTTGGCGACAAGTTTGGCGGATTTTTATTTTATTTTCTTTTTTTTAGAAATCTGGTTTCAATTTGGCCACTGTTGGTGATATTTAGAGAGTAAACTATTGAATTATATTAAAATTACCAATAATGGGAAAATGACATTAAATTGGAGTAAAAGAAACTCATGTGAGGCACACATCAGCTCGTTTTCTTTGTAATCTGCATAATATTAAAACTAGATAATGCGTTCAAAATAAGGATGAGGATAAATTTTCTTTGAGATTTCTAATTACTTTTATTGAATGTATGTGATAAAAAGCATGTCTATGGGATTTCACCACAACATAATGACAACATCGTAAATGAATGAACATTTAATAACTGACGGCACAAGACAAATACATAAAGAAGATAAATCACAAAACAACATCGACATCTCAACATCAACGCTTCAACTCCTCATCTCATTCTATCCGCCAACTGAAGCCGCGTTACACTCAATCTCACTACGTGTGTAAGAATATTAAAAACAGTTCGAATTTTTAATGTCCATAGTGATATCTCATTAATTGTTTACCTATGTTTTTCATTCGTATATCATCGTTTTTCCTAAATTTTAATGCATCTTAAATACAAAAAAAAAAAAAAAAGATAATATTAAAACGAAGCCTCTGTCTCGATTGCGATGAACTGCAGCTTTAACTAATAAGTAAAATAAAAGAGAAGGGGGTAGAGAGGGAAGGTATTTACCAGTTACGTCAGTTATAAGGTTAAGTAAATATAAATTAATATTTAAGGCTCTTATTTCTTATTAGTTGAATAAATGTTAGACATGCGTTTGTTCTTCATTGTAAGTATATTTCATATAAATAAATTATCTGCAAAAAAGTACGTTATTAATAATAGTTTTACGAAATGGTTAAAATAATTAAATCTTCGTCCAATTACTATTAAGAGTACTTAAACTTTAGAATTTGAGGTAAACTTTCTTTTGCAAGAAATTTAAAAAAGAGAGAAAGAATGAATGATCCACTATGCTAAAATAAACCACTTTCAGTTCATGCCCTCAAATTTCCCAAGAGAATAAAAAGTACTTTAAACAGAACGCATTAACTCTTCCTGCCTTATAGTAATAAAAAGAAAGTAATCTTCGAGTTTTGCTTTTCAATTAACGTATTCTACCTTTTCAAAGTTTTATGTTTTGCCATTTTACATAATCTTGAACTTTTTTTGGAAAATAAAATGAAGAAGTTTGTTTTTGAAATGAAAGATCGAAAAAGAAATATTTTCAAAAACTTCAATGCTGTTTTACATTGCTTAGTATAATTTTTCCGAAAAAACTCTTTCTTTAAAATACTCTTTCATTAAAAATTATTAATTACAGCTTTTTATGTAAAATGAACTTTAACTTTAAATAATACGAAATGATTATTTTTTGAAGTTTATGTTACGAGGGCTTCTCAGGATTTTTTTTCTCTTTCCGTTTTATAATAAATTTTTTGACCTTTGTTCTGGATGTCGCTGTACACTTACAATTATCGTATTAACATGTTCTTCAACTGGGAAACGTAAACTATTGCCGAGCAAAAAAAAACCCATAAACTTGCTTCACCTGTTAAGATTTTGTTTAAAAAAATGGTTGAAACATGGCAAAACATGTTTTAAAATGTTTGAAACACATCAAAACTTTAACATCAACTTAAACAGGGTGTTCCGGTTTAACCTGCAAGACCTCTTTTTTTTGCAAACAGTAGCCCTAGATGCAAAGTTCCAATTGCAAAAATGTTCGAAACCAGATGCACAGTGGATATTGAAAGTTTAAAGCAAAAATAAAAATGATTCAAAAAATACAACATTTAACTTTTTACATGGGCTCTAGGTCCCCTAACTTACATTTAGGGGAAAATCTCCAAAGAAAAACATTACTATAACGAAAAAAAATGAGTTTAGTGTGACATAAACTCTAGGAGATAGTCGATTTCAAATATTTAAGGGACTATACATAATATGAGGTTGGAGCTTATCACCTTTTTACAAGAATGATAGGTTGTCAAAGTAAAAAAAAAAAAAAAAAATATTTTCCTTTTTCATTGGTATTCAAAAATAAATGCAAATGATATGCCATGATAAGCAAACACACACTACAAAACCTCGAATAATTTGAAAAACCCCACTTTATGCGTACATAAAATTTTAAACCCTTGTTAACCTAAAGGTGTTATTGACGGCGATTGTTAAGTGGTGTAAGTCACAAAACGCTGCGTTTCATATGTCGGTGAATATAGGTCGCACTACTGTCAAACTTTTTAAGTTGGAATCATTTTTCGACCCTCGTTTTATGCGTGTTTATTTTACGCGGTTTCGATTATACGCATTTTAATATTTGACACCTTTATTTTATTTTACGCGGAGGCGGCAATGCAAACAGATAAAATTTTCCCCTCTAATCCAAACTCTTAAAGATTGCAGATTAAGCGTAATTAGCTGCATTTTAGCGTGCTAATAATCGAGCTTAGGCTACTGGAGACAGTTTACGCGATTGGTTCTTGAGCTCTTTCCAGAAGTGAAGTTATTAAACTCACACAGTTCAGAACTCATCGGAAGAGGAGCATTTAGGAGTGACAAAGGAGGCCAAAAACAAGGAGGATATCGACGTCGGTGACGCACAACCAAAAACATTCACATAGACGTTTTTGAGCCATTCCTACACAATAGAAATGATCTTTCTGATTTGTTAGTAATGGAAGATTATGTCATGGAAATGACGTTAGTGATCATGGATGCGTTTATGCTCAAGGAAAACTACAGAGAAGAATTCTTAATGACTGCCAACAGACTACCATAGCCAGATCCTCTTTATAAACAGGACACGAAATTAATGCATGCTTTCTTTATGCATATTGTGCATAAAAGTCGATATAAGTACACATATCGTATAAGTAAGGAACCAAAAACCCCTATTTTAACACTAGTATTAGGTTTCAATTTACGCGATTTCGATTTACGTGGTTTTCCGTGGAACGTAACCCCCGCGTAAAACGAGTGTCTTCTGTATCCGTTTTAAACTTTCAATATCTTAACTCTGCATCTGATTTTGAATTTTTTTTTTCAATTGGAAGTATGTATCTAGGACTAACGGTTGCGAAAAAAGATGTCTTACAGGTTAAACCAAAACACCTTGTATATCATAAACAGTTTCTATTTTGATTAAAAAAAATTTGAAAAAAATTCGACTTGAAAAAAAGTCTTTCCTTAAACAAAAAGAAATGAAAAAAAAATGTAATAATCATCTAAAATTTGTTTTAACAACGCAAATATTCTCATGAAAAATGGATAGAACTTCATTCAATTAGTAACCCGCTAATCCTTAGCCAATCATTTGATTTGTTTCAAGAAGATTTGCGTAATTTAATGCCTTATGAAAATGCATTAAAAGGAACGTAATCCTTCAAATGAACGAGATATTTCTTCGTTTGTTCAACTTCAGGAAGATTTTCGAAAGAAAACACGCGACTAAGAATTAACCACTTCTTTTAAAGTACTGAATGAAGCTAAAATACTCTAAGAGGTAAAATTATAACTCATTAATTTCCCTTTCTGTATATTTGCATAGAAATCAAAAGGTTTAATTTAAATCGCGTTTACTTCAGATTCCTTTTAAGTATGATGTTTTCATTCTTTTAAATAAATTCAATGGACTTAGGATCATTTCAAGCTCAGATTTAATTTCACTAAATTAAAGTTTCGCCTCTTTAACGACGTCTATTCAAACTTTTAACATTAACCTTTCATGGCAAATAAATTTTTCATAAAAAAGGTAAAACCGTTGAAATACTACACCGTAAAATTTTCTTTAATGTACATGCTTTGTATAAAAGTAAATAAACGCGCAACTCAATGTTACTATTTGCTTTGAATCCTAAATCGTAAAGCCAATTCTTTCATACAATTAAAAGAAAGTCCTTTTATGTGCATTCAGCAACAAAATGTCATTTTGAAAATACGTTTATACATGTGTATGTTTTAAATAAACTTATTTTGATGTAGACATAAAGGGTTTTATTACAGGAGAGACCGGCAATATTTGACATAAGGACTTTAATTTCCGATTGCGTAGGCACCCAGAACTGAAAGCTTTAAGCAGAAGCTAGTCTAGCCACGGATTGTATTGAATTGGCAACTGTCCACTTAATACGAGTCTATAAAAGGGGAGGTAAAAGTAAAATTTTGATGCTCTTGTTCCGCTCATTTGAATGAAACTCTTCTTTAGAGGCAACGAGTTTTTGCAATACATCAGCAAAAGATGACATTCCTGAAAAGAAATAGACGCGTCCTTTTCTGCCTGTAAAACGGATGTTTGCCTTGCTATACAATCCGTGGTCAGACAATACATATTTCCTGATTTGATATACGTGCGCGGAATATATATATATATATATATAGTGTCGTTTTTTTTAAGAGTAATTCTTCAAAAAATAATTTATTTAATGTGCACAAAAGTACACTTTTACGGTTTTCTTTCATTTCTGACATAAAATGATTAGGTAATTTTATTATAACAAGAAAAATAATACTGTAAGAAATAAATAAATACATATGTGCCAAGATATAACAGGAAATATCAAACGTTTTCTAGCACAAACGCACAGATTACTGCAGACACGTGTTTCGGGATTTTAAGAAATCTCTTTTTTAATCCAGAATAGTGATCTTTTGGATGTAAAGGCTTTTCCCAGATGTCTTTACATCCAAAAGTTCAGTACATTTCTCTGAAATCGGGGTTTCTTGAAACCAAGAAACAAGCCTGCAGTAATCGATATATTTGTGCCACAAAACATGGGTTATTACCTGTTACGATTCTACAGAGTTCCTTGGCTAGAAGGCATGATTTTACCCTCAAATGAAAAACATTTTTTAAACCGTTTTGGAACTAACGTAATGGTATTTTTTTGGGTTAAGTCGATACTGTGTAAAAATTACTGATACTGTGTATTTAACTGCCAAGTTTTAAACGATTTTTTTTCCAGAAAGGCTTAGAAATGACATTAAAAATTAACAAAGATTCTTCTAAAATATTTGAAATTACGTATATTGGAAAAGACAACTGTACATATGGGTCATTTTCCAGAAAACGTAACTTCTGAACGCAAATATTTTTCAATTTCGAAACCTTTTGTTTTATTTTTCTTTTATTCTTACATGAAAGCGTTACCTATTAGAAGTAACCTTAAACAATGGCCCAGCTAAGCTCCAAGTATTTTACTCATAAATAAAAATAATGATGTAATAAAATGCCGTGTTCATGGAAATAAAAATAATAATAATATTTAAGAATCGAGGCCAATTTAATATCAAAGTAGTAATTTTGCTAATTGTGCAAACAACTAACTATTTTAATGGTTAGTGAGAAAATAATACTAAATTCTCTTAATTAAAGTACTTCCTAATTAGTAGTTTCAAATGTATGTAAAAAATAGTATTTAGTAAATTTGAGGATATACTGGCAATTTATAATTTTGGTAGACTGCCTATTATTGATGTATTTCTCTCAATCATTTATTTTCACCTCAGAAATAATGACATTGACATGATCTGTCACGGAGGTGAGGAATTTTCCATTAATATAGGCCTAATAGGAACATTTTTCATGGATTTTTTTTTCTTCGTTGCTACAATCTGCACATATTAAGCATAAAAAAACAGTTTCACTTCTTTTTTTACATTAATTTACATCCCTGAAATTCAAGTTCACGGAGGTGAGAAGTCAGAATAACCACACTAACTTTTTAAAGCAAAATCTATATATCTTCTTGTTTCTCGACAAAAATGTCACAACTTCAACTATGGCTGAAAATAAACGTGGAGACTCTCCTGTATCATGGAATATAAAATTTGATGTCACTACTGCCACGTGTTAATGAGGAATGGCAGTCTATGTTCAGGTAACGGAGGTGAGAATTTATTGTGTGACATGACTCTTTGTCCTACTAAATCGAACTAAAACACAATATTAAAAATTTAAGTATACTTAAACAATTAATATTTGAAACACTTGTCAAAGGAATAATAAATAAATAAGTAGGGGACAGTGGGGCTAGAAGTTCCGTTTTTTAAACAAGCTTGAAATGTGTTATGAAAATGTAGTTCTAGAATTATCATTCTGAAATTAAAATTGAGTAATATGTGCCACTATGATGTAACTAATTTTTTTTGTGTAGTATTTTGTAAGAATTTTTTGTAATTAATTTTATAGTACCGAAATTCAAGAAGGAACAACTTGCCTCTTCTTGGGGCTAGTTGTTCCGCGTGTGGAGCAAATTGTTCCGATATTAACACGACAATGTTTAACGATGATGATTTTGAAACGAACATAATTTCGAGGTGAGTAATTAGTTAAAGATATCATTTGTGATTAAAAAGTAAGTGTTGATTAAAAACAAGTGTTTATTAAAAGACTAATAAGCAATATTTCGAATAATCAAATATATATTTTTTTTTACTTAAAACAAACTAAACTTATTTTAAGTTTCAGCATCATCTTGTATTTAAAAGCTTAATGATTACCTTTTAAGTACAAGTACATGTATTAAGGCACAATTAATAAGTATAGTTACGCATATTATATTAACATAGTTAAATATAGTAAAAAGAGAACAATGCAGTAAAATTAAATACAATATTTAACAGCTTCCGTAGCTTATAAGCTGCAACAACTATTTCAGTCTACAGTCATAACAGAAAACCATCTTTGACTATAAATGATACGATACTTCGCAGACGATCCATAAAAGAGGTTAGTGCAAAGATGACATCAAACTTCTGATTACTCGCGGGCGGATATTGATACTGCGGATTTGTTTATTAATTGTTGATTTAATTATTCATTTTTGTTTTTATAAATTACTGAATTTAGAAAATACTCATTTTAACTTAACAAGTACAAGATCCATTTTTAAACTTTCCATTTTATTTTTTCCCCTTTTGTCCCAAAGACATAAAACTCTCCTCGGTCACCTAAACCTGACTAGTGGAAACGCGATTTTTGCATCTACACTCTACATGCTTGTAAGCGAGTGACCGAGCCAGTTTTGCTAGAAATTTTTTTCTTGCTTTCAAGGTTTTTGACGTAACCTAAGTTGATTTGATTTGGTTGATCTGTTTGCGGGATTTTCTATGTCCGTTTGCAGTAATGAGCGATTACTGCATTTTTGCATTTACATACATTTTCTATATAGTGCATTTGTCACTTTTAGTGTTACGAGTTTAATCGTCTGCCTCTAGCATTGTTACTTGAGAGTTTAAATGTATGTCAGTGCTCTTGATTTTCTCTTGCTCTTGAATATTCTAGCATTGTTTTTTTTTTTTTTTTTTTTTTTGACCTAGTGTGCAACATCAACAATTATTGTCCGTTTTTCACTAGATGAGACTTGGCCACGCCCCCAACACGTGGTATCGGAAGATTCTATATGCGTCTTTTGGGGATGAGGCTTCAGACCAACACTGAGAAAGGTTGCAATTGGCGATCGTTATCGCGCTGTAAGAAGATGAGTGTTCTATAATTTTCTAAGAAATTACCTCCCACCTTCTTTACCGAAAAAAACGGTGTGCTACTAAGACAATTGTTCGACTTTAAAGTATTTTAAGATTTGCAGTGTATTTCTAAACGTTTTGGGTTAATTTATCATTGATTTTGCGAAGGAAATCCTAAACTTTCTGCTTTTTACACTAACTAAACATTTTCTGAAAACACGGTGAACAGTTGCAGGTGAAATTGGGAGGAAAATTTTTCCTTCTATTCTGCTGAAACTTTCACAGCTCTCAAACGTGGGTTTTTCATAGGTATTCTAATTATAAATCTCTAATCGCATATTGTTGACTTTGCTGGTCAACCATTTCTCACCTTATTTTCGATCCGATTTTCTTCTTTAAAGCGTTTATTAAATATTACACAGTGCTTAGGGATAAATGAACTACTTTTGCAATATTTCGAACTGTTTTACTTCGAATATAATGCAGAATTAATGCGTTTTCGAATTGTGTTTGTTGTTACTTTGCGAATACGAGTCATTTTTAAAATAATACGTAGATTTGTAAAGTGAACAAGCAAAAATTAATGCCAAAAGATTTTTTAACTATCACCGCATTGAAAAAAATAACAAAAAAAAAAAAAAAAGAAAGAAAGAAAACGACAGACGATAACTTTAATTTCGAATTTTTCTGAAAATATTTCTCTGTCACCTCATTTTTGGCCCATTTCAAACAGTCAATATTTTGTTTAAAAAAATGTTGAATTGATGTAATCATGTAGAGACAGTATGAAAAAGTATTGAACTACTATTTCGATTCCTAGGCACTTCATTTTTAACCATACACATTTAAAGCCTACGAACAATTTTGGAAGCCTCAGTAGGTAAGTTGCACTCTGTGTGACACATTTCAATACTTTAGTACTATTTTTTTTTTTTAAATATTGCTTTTATTTTTCAGAAATGAAAAAAGGAACAAAACAAAAATTAAAGCTTTTCACATGCCAATATGGTTATCTACAGAATAATTGAATAAGTGCCTGAAACAACGTTTTATGTTACTGTTTTAACCTATTTATTTTTGTAAATACGAAAAAATATACACGCTTTTTTTATTCAAGTTTTTTCGATTACTCTAAAAGTAATTCAGTTCTTCCAGTACTTTTACGGAACAGCGTTACGTGTGGGGATCATAAAATAGGCAAAAGTTTGTTGCCCGTATTCTAATACAGATCCAAACAAGGACGGACACAAGGGAGGGGCGATGGGGCGACCGCCCCTTCCTTGAGTCGGGATGCAGAACTCTTCCACGGCATGTCTTTGATAATGAAGTTGAAAATTGTTTTAGCCTATCTTCAATAGTTTGACGAAGCTCTTGATGTCTGGAAAATGAAAGTGTAGCACATATCTTATTCTTAACACATTACTGATAGAGATCTGAACTTTGTATAGGAAGTATTTCAAAGTTCCAAAAACTCAATTTTAGAAGATTTTAGATGATATTAAATAGGGTTATAGGGTTCAAGGGCTCTTCTCAGGAAAGTTTGGAAAATCGAAGTCCAACCCCCCCCCCCCCCAAAAAAAAGAGGAACTTTAATGGGACACCTTTGATGGCGTTAAGGTAAGGGATGGGGTTTGGTACACTCCTCCGCAATTTTGTAGAAAAGGAAGTCCCTCCCCTTCCCAAAATAACTGAAATGAGACGATCTTTCATGGTGTTTGGAAAGGGGGGGGGGCGGAGGTTTGCGAATTTATAAAAGGGTAAGGTTGTGAAATCAATCGCCCCCTCCTTGAATAGTTTCTGGATCCGTCCTTGGCTCTGAATGTAAAATGCGTTATTTTTATCAAGAAACGTTGCTATAGTCAACCTATTCAGTTGTTCAACATATACCACACTGGCAAGGAAACTGACTCAACCACAAGAGAAAAAAACAGCAATGGAGAAAATTAAGGTTTGACGCAATAGTAATTTTAAGTGATTTAGTCTCAAACATTACAATATGCGCAGTCAACTTATTATGTGATGTTTATTAATTAGTTTTTGAAGTATAGATACATAATGCAGACTTTAAGCTCGAAAAATATTCTTCCAAATTATGAAATTTTAATGATGTGTCATTATTGATGAAATCGTTTCTACGCCCCCCCCCCCCGCACCATTTAGGTGAGCTAACTTTGCGGTTTTTGTGTCGAGAAAAAGCACTAAATTTAGATTTTAAATCAATAGCCGGTACGGTTTTCCCAGATTTTGAATTGTGTCACTTTCCTTGCCGGAGTGCGATATGATTCTTTATTAAAAACATGCATGATCATAAACAAATTGTGACTAGAGCTATCCAGGAAGGAGGGGGGGGGGAGCCGGTCTTTTCCCTTAAAACAATTTTTACTGCGATTTTGGTGACTTAGAGCAAACCTAAGGAGTCGTTCACAAATGATGTCACGCTTGAAACGGGTAGGGAGAGAGGGTTCGAGGTTCATGAACTTCGGACAGTTAGTCTCAAGGGGGAAGGAGGGGATTATAAGAAATATGACTTCACATATTTTGGTCCAAATAAAAGCGTTTGTTATAGCAATATGTTCATCGAACATTGCGTGAGATGTGACGAGGGAAGAGGCTGAGGTGAAGTGTAACGTCCTTTATGGACAATCCGTGTTTACGTTAGGCTACTGTGTACTGAAGTGTTATAACTTCGTTTCTGCCTCCCCCCCCCAGAAAAGAAGTTGGTTACCTCCCCTCCCCCGCCTTGAAAATACTCGCCCTAGGGGTAGTCGTCATCTCTTAAGCCGGACCCAAACGATGAACCTATAATTTTAAAACAGTATTCAAACCAAAGACACTTTTTATAACGCATCGCAAATTATTACATATTTCTAAACATTAATATTCATGCAATACTTAGAGAAATAGCCTTGATTTTAATAGTCAATTGCTTTAAATATTTCAGATTAATTTTTTATTGTTTTCTCATTTACTTTTATTTCTCACATGTAAATCCTTTCTGGAACAATTGCCCAATCCCCGCCTTTTTTTCAACCAAGTTTTTTTTTTTGGGGGGGGGGGAGGGGAGGGGAGAGGGGGTGCAACTTTTGTTCGAATAATGTTTTCATCATTTTTCAAAAATAACTGCTACTGTAGATCTACTGACTGTATATCCGCTCTATATGATCTGAAATTTTGTACAATCCATACAGATGCATCAAAAAGACCCAACCCGTAAGAGCTACTGAGTAACCCCCCCTCCTCAAGAAAAGGGAGAGGGAGATGGAGAGAGATATTAAGTCTTCAAACCGAACGCAACCCTTAAGCATTTCAATGCCAGTCTATGTGGCAATGCAGTTTTCCTGCCCCCCCCCCCCCTTTTTTTCATCAGCGCACTTGCAATTTCGAATATAGGACGTTAGTGTTTAAAAGGATATCGTTCAAAATTCAGAAAGCCTATCCTTAATAGAAATGTTTCATTCGGAAAACAAAATACTTTACTTTTTTTTGTAAATACAATATTTTTGTTCTGAAATTTTCAGTTTAAAAAGTATAGATTCCCCGTAGACGACAATTACGCGAAGCTAGAAACGAAAGGAAAGAACACAAAGACATTTTTACAAATTTAAATGCCCGCCAAATTTAGGGTTGTCTCAATTGAAAGCGGTAGCGATCACCCTCGCGCTAAACTTAGCTTTGCTTTCGGGAAGGCGTTCCGAAGTCTCTTCTCCTCATAAACGCACAATATTCTATTCTATTCTATTCAAGAGTCACAACTGACTTCAACTGTATTTATGTCGAGGACTGCATACTATGTGCCTTGCCTCTATTATTTTATATACCGATAGATGGCAGCACCATCACCGGATCGAACAGTTAGTGAGAATTTTGAACTAGCCCAGGAGCTAATAGCTACCTAGTACTAGCACCCCCAGAGGTATCGTTTCACTTGGAGGACATTGAGACCACGAGCATATTTAACGTCGCCCAGTCCCCATTAATGACGACGGTGGGTCTTCGACCAGCGAGGATCGAACCCGAGGCCCTCCGGTCCCGAGTCCAATGCCTTACCGATCAGGCTACCACGGCCCTAAACGCACAATATACTCGAATTCTGCTTATACGCAGTAACCGTGGCTTCCTATTCCGCCAGCAACCAGGAGTTTATTGTACATGCATGATATTCTAATTACCATTTTCAATGATTGCACTGCAAAAAATAATTGTTGTTTTTACAGTAATATACTATTTTTTCCTACAGTTTAATACTGCTCTGCTAAATAACAGAGAAAAACTAAAAATGTTTTAAATTGCGCAAAAGGTGTTTCCTTTCATACGGGAAGATAAACTAATGAGTTCAAGAAATCGACAGCCATTTTTGTTGATATTTCGGCTGTGCTGAGGCAGGACTGCTCATTTGTAATCCAAGTTAAAGGTAAGTGCTAGTTATATTATTCATTCTCTTTTCCTCAAAATGTAGTTTTCTTTATCATCGAGAATGTATGTAAAATAACAGTGTTTATTTTGAAATCGTAATTCGTATCCCAATATTCGTTGATGTTGGCTTTGCAATTTCTTTTAGTTGTTAAGTTGTAGCGATTGCTGTATAGCAAAAATCTTAGTAGTTGTTGTGATTCTGAATATTTTACTGCACGTATGATAGTTTTTAAACATTTTCTGAAACTCAAATTTGATTTTAAAAGAAATCAATTCCTTCCTTGATCGTATTTAAAGTTAGAACATAAGACTTTGTTTACGATTACATTTTGTGTTTTATAGGATGTGAGTACTTAAAATTTAAATTCTAATGTTTTCTAGTAAATTTTTATCGTATCGCGATCGACTTCTTTCCTCTGTTTTTTTCTTTCTTATATTCTGTTTTAAATTCTTTAACAGTTTGCATTTAACCATTTTATTGATAAACTTTACGTTATAGCGTCAGTAACTTTTATGACCTGTACATAATTCGATGAATAAAATGTAAATAAATAAAATAACAACGTGACCAAGAGACATGCAAACAGTATCAAGTTTACTGATTTTTTTTTTTTTTTTTTTTTGAAGAATTTGCCATACTGGAAACACAATACTCTGATGTCTGAACGATTTAAAATTTTCTGAAATCTGGAGCCAGCTTTCATACTTATCAATCAAAACTAAAATAATAATAATTGAAAAAATCATCAATGAAGCACTCAAAAAAAAAAAAATAATAATAATAATAATAAAAATTAAGCATTTTTAGATACAAACACGAAACAATTGTGTTTTAAAAGTTTTATATTTGCGTCGGCAGGAAATTAAAATTTTACTTCAGGAAAAATGCACTAGTACGATTGAAACATATGAACATAAAAATAATTTTAGAAACTATCCAAAAACACTCGATGGGAGGTCACGGGAAGTCTCTATGACCTCCCCAAAATTGCCATATTGGAAAAGTTTTATCTCACGATTCGGCAAATTGTACTTAATTGTGCGTACTTAACGTGTGCATGCATCAGTATTTTATTAATCGATGGGTTCCTTAGCAGTTGAGTTCTTTAGGGGGGGGGGATTTTTTTCACAATAATAGACGATTTTTCAAGAAAGTCTTCGGTTTATTTCTTAAAGAAGAAAAGTGAGGTTTTCGAATTCTTTGTCAGGTTTTAAAAGAGAACAGAGATATTTGCGGGAAAGATCTGATAACGGAAAAGAATTTGTGAACCCCCGGTTTTGAAATTTACCATAGCGACGAAAGCATAAGAATCGAAAAAACTAACAAATCCTCCAGTTAACAAAGTAGCGTCATAGAACACCATAACTCAACATTAATGAATGGAATTAGGACACTTTTAAATGAAACGGGTTTGCCTCAGCAGTTTTGAGCCGAAGCAGCTATGTGCTTCCACTACTTGCGGACTAGAGCGGTTTTAAAAGGAAAAATCAAAACCTTTTTTGAGCTATTTCGGGGAAGAAAGCCATGTATTAAAAACTCACTTGTTTTTTTTTGGCTGTGTTTCTTATATTGGACTTCCAAAATAGAAAATAAACAAATTGGATATGAGAGCTAAACAGTGAGTCATAGTAGGATATGCGTTTCATATGAAAGGTTATAGAATTTGGGATTCTGAAAATCGCGAAGTGACAGAAACGCTAAATGTTAAATTCGATGAAAATAAATTCTAGGCGGGGGGGGGGGGGGGGTAGGAACGAGAAACAAAGAAATACAGTTTTATTTCACTACTGAGTAAATCTGAAGTAGAAGAATAATATCCTGAAAATCATAAAATAGCATGTTGAGAATTAAATTGGTTAAAGAAATACCAAGGCAAAGTAGAGAATGCAGGGATATGTATTATTCTATTGACACGACGGTTCTAAAGTCCGAATCGCGAAGCCGAGGTTTATTGTTCTCAAAATAACATTGAATGTGACCCAAAATAGTTCGATTTCACTTGTGATGATAAAACACGAAAAGTATCAGATTCTGATGAAGATAGAGAGGATAATTCAACTAAGCTAGAAGCTAACATTTCCGCGAAGATGTAATTCCTTCGAATTTGAAACAAAGTTTGAGAACGCCAGAAAGTGAAGATTGGCAAAACACAGAAAAAAAAAAAAAAGTAGAACGAAATAACGCGCTTCAAGGCCAGACTGGTTATTTTAGGTAACCACCAGGTATGGGGGGGGAGGATACTTTTCGCAAGTTTTTTCCTTTTTTTTTATTGATGCTTTCTTTTCAATTTTTGTGTATAAGCTACATTGGGTCCATTTCCAAACTAATGTTTGCAATGCGTATCTATATGCGGGTATAAAAGAGGAGATTTGTGAGACAAACTGAAGGGTTTGTCGATCCCTGAAATTTAAATTTTGTCTGTAAATTGAATAAATTATTGTCATTCTGATTCAGATGACGCCTCGAATCACGACGACCGGATTTCAATGGCGGAGGGAGGGAGGGGGGGGTCTAGTGTTTTTGTATAGGTTCAAATAATATGGTGTACATTCAAACAAAAATGCGTAGCACTGTCAACGATGGAAGCGGAGTATATTTCAATTAGTGAACAATCTAAGGAAGTTATATGGATCAAAAGAATTTTAAATGAATTGGCCACGAAAAGAGTTCAGAATTTTAGATTGATTAATAGTACTCTGTACTGTGACATTCTAGTTGCGATCGATTTTTCTAGATTTGCAATGGAAAATTGCAGAACTAAGCAGATTAATGTGGGGTACCTTTCCTAAGGAATTCGATTGATAGAAATGAATTTGGAATAAAATCCGTTGAAACTAAAAATATTTTAGCTAATTGTTTCACAAAACCTTTTTTTAGGGAAAATTTACGTAAAGCTTGAACTGTAATGACTTCAGAATTGCAATGACATATTTTTTGGAGTTTTTTTTAATGTTTCAATTATTCCATTATGTTTAAGTTATAATTTGCGCACATAAACGGATGGCCTGTAATATATTTTTTTATTTATGTATTAAAGTATTTCTTTTTTTTCCCGTGTGCTGGCGTGCCAAGAAGGAGGGAATTTGCTAGAGAATATTTTGTTCCTTTCCCTCCAGCGCACGGAGAAAATAATATTGTAGATGATTTCATTTTGAATTTGTGCCTGGTGATATGGTTGCGGTTAGGTATTTCAAAAAAAAAAAAATTAAACTGCAAATTTCATTCTAGTCGCCTGAATTTTTCATTTCAATTTATTCACTAATGCATTATTATTTTTTTGAGTTTAGTGGTATGCAAATGTAAAGAACTTCCTTAACATGTGACCCGAACTGAATGGAATAATGGTTTGTCTCATTTTATCAAGATGGCAGTTCGCGGTTGTGTTCCGCTTGGAATTTCAAGGAAGACCCTAGTCTGAACGATGTTGCGATGATTCACTTAGTGACATGAATGCCGGCAACGGAAGTTTATAAGTATCTCTTTTCATTTATATTTTTGTGTTTACGGATGTAATTTGTAATCACAAATGCATTTGAGTTTTAGAGCGTTCTTAGCCACTGAAGCCTATCCTACGGTCTGCGTGCCATATTGGGCCTTGAAGCTGATTTTTGTGGCCCTTTGATCAGATTCTATGTTACAATCAAGAACTATGGATTGGAACAGGATAAACTAAATTTTATTTGATTGAAATGTGATCGGGCATACTATTCATTTAAGTGTGAGTTTTTTTCATTTGTAGTTCAATATTAGTTTTTACGGGTAGTTGAATATTATCACTTCAAGAATCAACGGAATATAGAATTTTCTGTTGGTAGAGCGAAATTAGACGTACATTTCTTTATTTATTTTTAAAAAAATTCAGTAAATTTTGCAACACTGATTCTTTGTTTTTACATGTTATTAAAATCAAAGAAACCAAAACAGAATGTTAAGTACTTTATTATTTATTGTACGTATTTTTGTAAAAATTACAGGAACAAAATTTAAAGCCAACTTCATAATAAGAGCAACAATAAAGATTAAAGTTTAAAGTACGATATAATACAGCGTATGAAGCTTTCTTTGCATTTTCAGACTTGTGTGACACTTATCAAAACAAAATTATCGACTATTTTCACTGCAAAGTGAATAAAAAGCAGTTATTTTGCAAAGAGAGTGTTTAAATCTACAGTTAAAAAGTGGTGCGGTCTTCTGGCAAAGTATTTTCAAGAAGGGTAGCATTGTTTACAATAAGGACGGCGGGCCAAAAGTGGACTTAAAATTTCTTAATGATTGGAACTGGCACAACCAGATTTACTCAATTTTTTGATATGTTTGACGATTTATTCTTTTGTTAAAAACTTTCAACTTTTAACTTTTCTGACCGATTTTCATTTTTTACTGAATTGACTTGAACTAAGCCATCTTGATTTTGGGAATATGGAATTGTTTCTTCCAGATTTCAGGTAAATTCTGAAAAACTTTAAGATAAATTGTGTAAATCCTCTCGAAAGAAGTGCCACTAAAAAAAAAAAGTAGTCGCTGATGGTTTAAATGGGGACATCGATAGCTATTCAAATTGGGGGGAAGGAGAGGGCGTCCCCATTTTGAAAGACACAGAATATAAATGAAAGATCTTATATTTGCTTAAATATTAAGACATAAGAAAAAATGTTCTTACGGTATTATTTTATTTCAACTCAAATGACTCTTTTATGTGATTCCTTAGTACTTGAGAAAAAAGCTCCAAAAAATTGAATTTTAACAATATAATAACACATATGTGTAATGAAATATATGAAAAGAAATATTTTGAAAAATTATAAGTATGTAAAATATTTCATATTAAGTACAGACAGAGGGTTATTTAAGTAATTACTTTACGTCACACTTTGTTTTATATTCAGATTTCTAATGATGGGAAGCTGTCAAAGAAAAAGATGAAGCTGGTATCAATTGAACATAGTTTGAGCTGTTTAACAAGTGTTGGAAAGGAATACGGGTTACCAAAAAAAAAAGAAAGAAAAAACATCTATATACGACCTTCAGTGCTACTATAGCAACTCGGGGGAGGGAGGGAGTACTAAAATAGGCTAGATAGAGTATTCATTGTTTTAAATGAATACCCCAATATTTCCCAATTGTTTGTCCTAAACATCGACCTTGCTTCATTTCCTAAAAATATTTCTCTACCTCATCCTTATTAATGTTTTGAAGTAAACATATTGTAATCCGATAATCTGAAACCTATAATAAGAAGAAACTAGATGCAGGTTTTATCATTTTTAAAACATTTTTTTTTCTTTAGGCCAAGATGTTAGCTTTTCCATTTTGGACAACATGGAATTCTTGACTTATAGAAGGAGTTATTCTCCCGATCACTTCAGTTATCCGATCGAAAAAAAATAAACATTATTCTTAATCAACAGTCTCATATGTATTACGAAATCCTCCAAAAATACCGAAAATTACAAGGATTTTTTTTTTAAAATTGTACTTTAGAAACCAGTATAAGTGAATTTCTTTACATGGAAGAAAAAATGTAAGATATTATATTCTTTATTTTTTACTTTTTTGAGTTCTTATGTAAGGTATCCAGATTAGGTTTACTTTAATTAGACATTAATAACCACCGTTACAAATGCGTAATTTGCAAATTGCTGCCAAACAGTTTTTTTTTCTCCTTAAAATAACATATTTAACGCTTAACTGGTTCCTGAAATAAACGGTTCAATATCAATTTAGGTATATGTTAAGCGGTTTCAAAATAAAAACAACCCTCAAGGCAACCTTAATTTCAGATCATTCAGAGTCATAATTTTAATCATTTTACGGCTTTTTTTTATACTTACGCCATTTGATTTTTCCATGTATGTTTTTTGGTGTCTACAAGTTTTATGAGATTCTAACCATTTTTATTTTGACAGATGCTTTCATAATATAATTTCTAATGATGGCACTTAAATCGGCAAAGATGTCACAAAGAAGAATCAAGTTCGTGATGTAAAAATGTTGACCTTGAAAACATTTGCATTCGATTTTAAATGAATTTCTGCAATTTCACTGTAATAATCTGTATTTATAGGTAATGTATACGAAATAAAATAATTTGGCGATTTTTAATGGTGAATGTTTCGTTTTCTCTCATGAAAACAGCATAACATAATATAAAGTTAAACTTTATATAAACCCTGACAGATTTTACTATACCGAGTGAAAAATTGTTTCTGTTTAGTAGCTCTGGAATTCTGAACTGCCACATATTTACTGTTTTCATCTATGTAAACTTTAAAAGGTTAATAATATCAAGTATTATCTAATCTATAATACTATTCAGTTTACAAGAAAACCATTCTGTGCAATCTAAATGCTGAATACTGCACATATGGTGTGAAATAACGTTAGTTTGTTAGTAGAATTTCTCAAATAAAGTTGGTACAAGTGCAACTTATAACATTAAAAAAAGTAGAAAACCATGAAAATAATCTGTTTTTGCAGAAAAGGTAAGTAAATGCAAGGAATTGTATGTATAAAGTTGAAAATAAACTTAAAGGTATAATGGATTGCATACTGTAAAACATTTCCCACGTTATGCTGCTCATTTTAGATTATAATAATGCTGAAAGTGAAAAAAGTACTTTTATTGAAGATACGATGTAGTGTTTTCAGTTATATGTATAAAAAAAACACCTAAATTTTTACTACCTTCATAGATCAACAAGTTTTGTTTTATGAATAGGCTATAATTGTTCTTAAAATAAAGCTTCAGACCATATCTTGCATTTTCTTTCAATTTGTAAATTTTTAAGTTGGCAATAAAAGCTAAAAGTTTTTTGTAGAAATGAAAAAGCACCATTTTTCCTCCTTTAACAGGTGTTTACAAAATATAAAGACGTGCATTGATTTATTTTGTGTACAATGAAATAAATATCAATAAAAAATATATATCGCAGCAGTTAATTATTTTTATATAAAATGCTTTTATATTTCTTTACTTTTTGCTTTTCATAACCTAAAATATTTTTGTTGTTGAAAAACTTTAGAAAAGGAACAGATTTCGTATGTAGGATGATTTCTACAACGTACGTACAGAATCAATTGCTTTACTTTTCTATATTGTTCTTCAGCTGTAAAAGCAGTGATTTCGTCTATGAAAAGATACAACAATAGGGGATAAAACTCTTTTGCATAAAAATTTATAACTATTTAATTTATGGTTTACTGCTGTTAATTTTACTGTACAAATCATTTATAAAACCGTATACTACTGCTTTTACGGAGCAGCGCAGCTGATTTCGCAGCTTATTACTGCTAACTTTACAGTTTGTTACTTTTAATTTTGCAGGGTAATTTCATTAAAAAGCAGTATATTACTGTTAATTTTACATATTATCTCTGTTCAATTTACAGGCCAATTCATTCCTAAAACAGTATATTACTGCAAATTTTACAGTTTGGTACTGTAAACTTTACAGGGCAGTTTCATTAAAAAACAGAATATTACTGCTAATTTTACAGTAAATCATTGTTAATTTCACAGGGCATTTCCATTAAAAGACAGTATATTACTGCTAATTTTACAGTTTATTGCTGTAAATTTCACAGTAAAAGTCTCTTATAAGACAGTATATTACTGCAAATTTTACAGTTTAAAACTGTAAATTTTACAGTTTTTCTTTGGAATGTGACCTGCCAGTATTATACTGTAAAAACAACACTTTATTTTTTGCAGTGTGTTGCAAGTAATGATTTCTGGATTACGTAAAGGAAGGTTACTTGCGTTTTTAATTTACACCTTCAGTAATGAAAGTCCTACACAAATTTGACCTGGCTAAACTCACAAAGGAGAAGTTACAGTCGCTGGCTAATGACGGCAAAACAGGTAAAGCCTAGATAGATCCACTTGCGTAGGATGATCTGTTTAATGAGACATCTGCCTTTTCTGAGCAACATTGAACTGTTTTACCTCTTTAACTACTTTTTCAAATCATCGAAAGGTGGTTAAGCTCTAGAACAATAAATTTTACAAATTTCATACGTTAATATTAAATTAAAAAATATATTTTAATTTATATTTAAATCTTCAAAAATTAAATATTTTTCTATCTGTTTATAAGTGAACGACCAAATATTTTCGATGAATCACTAGTGAGAGTCGACATTTTCCGTTTTCTATGTATCACGGTGATGCATATATACATATTATATTGTGTTGTTGTTCACTGCACTGCTGATATAGATAAACAGTGGCAATGACTTCCTTGGGTCAAGTTGTTCCTCGGAACAACATGCTCCACAAAGAAGGAACAACTAGCCCCACAAGCGCAAGTCCTTGAAAAATTAAATTATAGGTTAGATGATGAAACGTAAATCGTTTCAGCGGGGGTATTTTAGGGTGCGCAATAAATATTTGCATAAAAACACCAAAGAACTAAGCTCTATCATTTAAAGTTCGTGAAAAAGACCAAAAAGTTCAAAAACGAAAATATTTACAAAAGTAGATCAGTGATGCACTTCTTAGCTTTTAATGCACGGGACGTCACTGGCCTGGCTAATATGGCTGCCATGTATGCGCGGCAACATTCCATTTTACTAGGTATTTACAAAATACATGTATCTTTTTTCTTCATTGAGCTATTTCAAAGGAAACTTGCAGGCGGAACTTTTAGCCCCGCCCTCCCCTACATACTTTTAATTAAACAAGTTATTAAGCAACATAAACAGTCACACAAGGTGTGTGACATGGCACGGAGGTGAGAATTCACATGTTGTGAACCAAAAATATACAAAAATAAAAATTATTTAAAAAAAAATGTTGGCAGGTTTAAATAGATACAGTGGCTCCCAAAAGTCTGCGTACACCTACGACTTTCAACGAAATAGGCCCTAAATCATTGATTAGAATTAATATTTCGGGCTAGGTATTTAATTATATGATCTATGATCAATGTTTAACAAAATGGCATGAAAAGTTTTTAAAAAATATTAAAACTTAATTTTTTAAAAATCAAAAACCGAAAGGTGCCGAAATTTTATCTCACAAAAGTCTTCGTACACTTTATAAAATATCTATATATTATTGAATAATCTAACTTTTGATTAAGTTATTAATTAGTAAAATATCATACAGTATTCATAACACCTTTTAAACGTCTGGGAATAGATTTCATTCTTTTTCTTTCTTTTTTTAGCGTAATTTCTGAGTAAATGTTACTTCGAGTATTACTATTTCTAGCTCTATTTTCGTTTTAAAGGCCTATTTTCGTAATCTAGCCTCCAGATATCTCTAAATACGTTATCATAGTTGCCAACCTCAAGATACAAAAAATAGGAGCACTTAAGGGAAAAAATAGGAGCACTGAGGGCTAAAATAGGAGCATGAAATCGTGGCCTGCGCTAAACCTTCCTTCTGTACCATAAGTTTCCATAAATTCTAAGCACTTATAAAATGCTTTTCTAAATTTTCATGTTAGATTTTCAACAAAACTACAACCAAGTTTAAAACAAAATTATTTTACATTAAAAAAGCAACATTACATAGATACATATTGAAAAGTTTTAAAAAAACATGATTACTGTTTGATTTAATAAAACTGCAATCCTTTTTAAAAATATGCTTTTATACATATGCTACATGCATAAGAACATATTGAAGATTAAAAAAAACAATTATTTATTATACTTGGAAGTAAAGCAACTTCATAGTAAAGGTCAAGACTCTGAAATTTTGAAAGTGGCCAGTGGCACTCGACTCCAAAAACTTAGTGGCCACCAATGTCATTAAGTTTTGAAATACAAACTGGAGTGGGGGAGGCAGTTTTTACAACTTCCCTTTAAAAAAAAAAAAAAAAAAGAAAGATGAATAGGATTTAAAGAGAGATATTCAATACTTTTTTTGCACATGGAAAATTTAAGTTCAAATAGGTTTCTGATTTATTTAAAAAAATAAAAAAAATAAATAAATGAATGAGAAGCAGGAACCTTCAATTTAGATGAAATAGTTTCAGTTTATAGCAAAGCCTACAAGGCAATAAGGATCAAGTAGATAAAATTTCCCCTTCAAGAAAATTATTTAAAAAAAAACATAACTTTTTGCCTTCTGTTATTTTTAATAGTTTGTATTGAGACAAACAACTAATTCTGTTTTCGGGAACTTAGGCTATTAATAGTCTTGTCTACTTCATGTTGCAAATGACAAAACTTGGCAACAACGCGAAAAAGTCAAGTCAATAGATTTTTGAGTTTGTTGCATTAAAAGTAATTATAAATAATTAATGAGCCTTAAAAAAACTAAAATTTAGACGAAATAGCGAGTTTTTAGCACATTAGAGTCTAACCCAATGAGGATAGAATAATATTCTGAAGAAAAAATTTTGCATTTTTCAAGAAAAAAATTTAGAATTTTCCGAAAAAAAAGCCTATTTTGCATTATTTTCAATAGTTTGCATTCCAATAAACAACTAATTCCAATTATGAAAACTTGGCCACTTAAGAGTCTTGTGTACTAAAATCTCGCAAATGACCAAATATGGCGACTAAGTCAAAAATTCAGATATAAAATTTTGAATTTATAGCATGAAAAGCAATTATAAATAATTAATGACCCTTAAAAAACTAAAATTTAGACGAAATAGCGAGTTTTTAGCACATTAGTCTAAACCAATGAGGATAAAATAATATTCTGAAGAAAAAATTTTGCATTTTTCAAGAAAAAAATTTAGAATTTTCCGGGGGGAAAAAAAGTCCATTTTTGCATTATTTTCAATAGTTTGCATTGCAATAAACATCTAATTCCAATTATGAAAACTTGGCCACTTAAGAGTCTTGTGTACTAAAATCTCGCAAATGACCAAATATGGCGACTAAGTCAAAAATTCAGGTATAAAATTTTGAATTTATAGCATGAAAATAATTCAAAAATAAAAAATCCCCATGAAACTACAATTTAATTGCGAATTTTTAGCACATTCGTGTCCAAAGCAATAAGGATAAAATGAAATTTTAAATGGTATAACTGTTTTCATATTTCTCAATAAAATTATTTAAAATAACCAAAAAAAAAAACATTTTGCAGCACATTTTGCTTATTTTCATTAGTTTGCAGTTAAAAGAAACACCCAATTCTGCTTTGTCTTTGAAAACGAAGGCGCTTAAGTATCGTCTGTTAACTTCCATCTTGTGAATGACCAAACATGGCGGCTACGTTTTACACGTAGCTGAAATGCTCGATGAAAAAACGACGATCTCCAATCCGCGCTCCCCCTCAGTGTTTATCCTGACACTAAGCTTCCAAAGCATCAAATTGTCTTCTCTTTTGTTGAGTTTGCGCACAATTCCTGCCTTCGAGGATAGGGAAATTTCTTCTTTTTCCTCAAAAATCGAAAAGTGTACAAGCAAAGTCAAAAAAACGGAGTTTTTTGGAAAAAATCGGATTTTCGGAGTACGCAATAAAAATCGGAGAAACTCCGGGAAAAACGGAGCACTTGGCAGCTATGCGTTACATTAAATTACAATCTGGAGAATGAGGGGGTATTTTCTAAACTTTAGGACAATTTTCGAGGCACTAGACGCAAACGTTGAAAACCGTGTGCTTCTTATCGTTATCTTGATAAAAAACAAAGTTGTTTCCAATAACCAAATTTTTGGCTAAGAGTTCAAAATTGGTTTTTAAAATATTTAAACGAACAGCATGATTCATTATTTCATCAAAAAATTACAAACTACCAAGTCCTGATACTGATATGCACCCTCACACTAAAACACCTCCACAGTCCTGATTAACTGATCCAACTAAGTTCTTAAGATTAAGTTCCTAATTTTTTCGTCTACTTACAGTTATACAACAATTTAACCAAAAATGTTAAATTAATTTTTATCTGTAAGTAAGACATGATTCTAAACTGTTTTTAGCTTATTTATCATTGATTTTGGGACGAAAAGCGTAAGCTTTCTGTTTTTCGCACGACCAAGAAAATTTCTGCGGGAAGAGGTCCCATTTAATCCAGCTAATCAAAGAACTTGGCGAACAATTTTAGGTGAAAATTAAATGTAAAATGTTTCATTTAACTCTGCAGAAACTTTTACGGTACTCAAATGTGTATTTTTCATAAATTTTTTAACTTGAAATCTACGATCACGTTTTGTCAACTTTGCCGGTTGATCTTTTCTTACCTTGTTTTCGGTCTGATTCCTTTCTTTAAAGCATTTTATCAAGCATTTTTCTATACAAACAAATAAATTAACTAATTTAGAGACATTTCAAACCGATTTACCACTACTGTAAGAAAAAATTCAAATTTTGAACGGCGTTTGCGGTTTTTTACGAATACCAGCCATTTTAAAGTAATAAGCAATATATTAAGGAATAAATAAACAAAAAATTAAAGCCAAATGACTTATAAGGGTCTACACAATGTAAAAATATTAATAAAACGGCATATGATAATTTTAATCATGAATTTATTCGAAAATATTTGAGTGTACGATGACTTTTGTGGCGTGGTATTTCTCTGTCTCTTCTTTTCTGATCCATTTCAAAAAGAAGATCCGTCAATATTTTGAAAAAACCAAAGGGTTATATTTAGAATGACATAGGAATGATGTGAAAAAATATTAAACTTTATATTCGAATTCAGTTTTAAGTTATTTTGGTTTTACTAAAAAATTTCAAAGTGTACGAACACTTTTGGGAGCCTCTGTATATTTTTGATGAAATTAAAAAACATTGTTAAATGAATTGTTCCTTATTTTTTTTCTCTCTAAAAGGCGTACGCCTTTTACACTTTTTGAAGAAACAGAAGAGAAGTGAAGAAACACACTAGAAAATTTACACTTTTTGAAGAATGACCCTTACGTTTTCATTTGCTCGAAAACATATGTACGTTTTACATCTTATTCGGATCTAATCTTCAAACATTTTGTGAGATTCTTTGCTAAAAATAACTTTTCAAAACTTCATTTTTTTGCGTATTACATTAACATAATAGCTTATTCATTAGTTTATCAACTTGATTAACTTGATTTAAATTCGGTCTATTTGATATATTAAGTTTTTTTTTTTTTTTTTTTATATTTTTTACGTTAAACAAATTCTGCCGATAAATGTGTTGAAATAGTTATTGGATAAGAAAACTGAAAAAAAAAAAGAATAATTTTGAATTGATATTTAGCATAAGTAATAAAAATCATAAAGATCAAAACGCAAAATGCTTTTTGCCTGTACCCGTTCTTCCCACTAAGAATCAGCTACAGAAGTTATTAAGAGTTGCGTATTTATTCAAACTTTTTTTCTTGTATCTGTATTTTATTTTAGGTAAATGCCAACATCTAACCGCATAATAGTGTTGTTATTTCATAGATACTGGATACATCCAATTAATAAATATATATTGAAGAATGTTTTTACTTTTTAGTAGCGTTTTTAATACAAAACTATTACAGAATAATGTATATTACAATACATTAAAACATTTACTATGGCTTTGAAACTGCAATATCTGCCTGAATTTGTTTTAATAGGTTTAAACTTGTAAATATCAAAGTTACATGTTAATGTTTCGATTGTACGTTGTTCTAATTTATGTGTCGTTTCACGTCAGGATTAGTTTAGAAAATTAATTCTTATAGAAACATTCCAAAGAAAGGAAGATTAAACATTTAAGTTGCAATTTTAAATCTCAAAGGATTGTTGACATAACTGAGACATTCTATTCCATCACGGATAATAATAAACAAATTGCGTAATGGGCTCGTTTTCAAAAATTTAAAAGTATTTTTTTTTTCTGAAAGAGCATGCTTAAAAACATAGACTATGACCATTTTTTAAATAATTTGTTTAAGTTTAATATTAAAAAAAATTACTTAAATTGGAGCGCTTTCATTGTTTACGGCTTCTGCCGATGACATCACAAATGATGAAATGCCATTCAGTGTTGCCATTCACAGTACATTATATTTATATAAATATTCAACTCGCATCTTTACTCACGTGTATTGGCAACGATATGGTTGATAGCAAGCGTAGCGTGAACTCGCTTCTTGATTATCATAACGTGGAAACGCGGAAGAAAGATGCGCTAAAGAGCATCATTTGTGACGTCATCAAGACCATGCCTTGTTTTAAAGATCGGACATTAAAAAAAAATTAATTTAAAAAAATTGTTGGGAAAATGAAAGTATTTTCTGGGTCCATGTTATTTATTTTTATTTTTATTATTATTATTTTTTTTTTGCTCATTGTACCCATTTCAATGACTAAAAGTAGTACTTTTGACTGAAGGAAACCACCCCAGTAAAGAATCTAAGGATACTTCCACAATGTTTAACTTTTTGCATAACTCAGATTTCCGTTCATCGAGCCCATTTAATGTCACAAATACTTGTATCCAATGTGCGATTTCTTCCTCAGTAATCCCGATTATCGGTATAAGTATTTTCTGATGCGTGTGTATGCTTCTCAAAGTAAAAGAGGTTATTTTCTTCCTGAAAAAATGTAGATCGTTAATTATGTGCACATAAAGAAGTTCTAACTGCGATATTTAAACACTCAGAGCAACTATTTTTCTGCTGATCTGTAGTAGTTGTTGTTGTTGTGGTCGTGTCTAATGACGTGCAGAGTGCGAAAGGCTTAGATGCCTCCAAAAGACTTGATAACAAGATCTGCTAATTCTGGAGCTCGATGACTGTACAGGATTTCAATTGGTGGTGCTCTAAGTTGGAGGATTGAGCGAATAATGACCTGAAAATTAAAAACATGATCAGAGGATAGTTGTAAATGGGGACAGGGCTTGCAGATGGGATAAGATTTATTATTGGTTGATAATATCTTCATATCCTTGAAATGTCCAGTGCGTAGTCTAGCTATTGTAGAAGAGAGGTTTCTTGGGCAATGAAGGTCGATGATTGTTGCCTTGCTGAAAAGCTGATCGTAGATACTTCGCCTGGCAACAGCATTCACGTCTGTGAAGGTGGCTGTTAGAGGTTGATCTTGATCACGTGCTTCCTTTGCAAGTGCATCTGCACATTCATATCCTTTGATTCCGACATGAGCGGGGATCCGCTGGAGAACACAAGTTATCCTGAGTGAGTGGAGAAGAAACTTAATTTCTTGCGTCAGTCTTGTCACACCACTACGTATGGCTTCGAGTGCTGATTTTGAGTCGGAAAAGATCACATTTTTTTTCCATTCGGTCTTTAGGAGTAGGGGAAGAGAGACAATAAGAAAGAGCCATCTATTCAGTGTAACTATACCGTCCGTTATTATAAGATTCATTATACAATGCAACAAAAACGCAATCGAGTATGAGTATTAGATCTTACACTTTAAAAGACGTCTTTTCGAGTTAATTTCTGGGAAAGCCACACAATTGCATAATAGTTTTGTCAAAGGAAAAAGATTAGTGTCATACTCTTTTTTTCACTGTAAAGTCTACCCAAGATTTCAAATTTTATAATTTCGAACATTTTTTTCTTTCTGCTTCTTGCAGTAAAATAAAAATACTCTATCAATGGAACAGCAATCTCATTATTTGTGGGTGCTTTTAAGAAAACGTTTAATGCTAGTTGTATTTAGAAAAATGGACGGTTGTTTTACAGATATTATGGTTAAAAAAATCTTTGCGATAACATTATTTTTGATTCAAATCAGCATTCTATAACAAAACTAATGCTGAAGAAATGCTGCCTTTAGAGTTTATCTGAAGTTTTTTGAACAGTCAAAAAATGCATTTCAAAATGCAAAAAAAATGACACGTGAAAACTTTCGTGGAGACAATACGATGATTAACATCATTTTTTCCCTCCAAAAAAAGCTCTTTAGTTAAAGGGTATTAGAAGAGGGGAGTAGAGACAATAGACAGTTAATTGTTTCAAAGTTTTAATCTTTAGATGAGTATTAGAGATATATAAAGTCTTCTTTAACGATTAGTAAAACAAGTAAAAGGCATTTTGTAGGAAACATAAAACATACATGTATTTGATATCATATTTGATCATAGTTTATTTTCACTTCAAAATTTAAGATTTTAAAAATATTTTTATCTTTTGTTTGCTTTTATTTTTCATTCCCTTTATCTATTTCTTAGTTCATTTAGCCTTTCACAATTTCTTCTCCCAAAATGTACATAATTTTTTAAATATTTAACTAAAAATTACATGCATTGGTAATTTCTGACAAATACTACATCATTTTATGAAAAGAGAGCACATTTACGCTCGCAAAAAACTCTTGAAAGAGCATCGGAACTGACTAAAAGTGTCAAGCATTTTACGATGAAGCTCTACTATCTCAAATTAACCAGACATTCATTAGCTTAGCCATATTGTAGTTATAACAAAAGATTCGTGCAATCTCTGCGTTGTTAGCACACACATTTAAACAACAACAGTGCAACTGGGGGGTGTCCTGAAAAAGATTGACTGTTTTTAAAAATTTATAATAGGAGAACGGTTAATGATAAAAAACAAATTCTTTCCGAAAATTCATGTGGTGAGCCCTAAAATTTTCACCCCAGAATTCCAAACTTTAGTGGCAAAAAAATGGCGCTGCACATAGTAAGCCGGTAATTCAAAAAGAAGAATTGAAATTCACCGATTTTTCTTCCGCTTGCGACTTGGGATTACAACCAACGATTGTTTGAAAATATTGTTTTGTTCTTTTGTTCACTATTTTCGGAAAATTATGTTGTAATTTTCTATATATTTTTTTCTGATTTACGGGCTTACTATCTGCAGCGCCATCTATTGGAAAAATTTTCAACTAAAATTTGGAACTCAGGGGGAAGAAATTAACGACCCACAACATGAATCTTCTGCAAGAATTATTTTTTTATTATTTACCGTTTTCCTGTTATAAATTTTTAAAAACAGTCATCATTTTTCAGGACACCCTGTACAACAGCTACAAAAAACAAAACGACATTCTTTATATAACCGCGAAGCAGTGCCACTTGGTCAAATTTACATATTTCGCAACAGAAGGTAACATAAACAGAAACTATTTTTTGTGCATCATTTCTTCTGGTCACTGGGTGACCATCACACAAACTCTGTTTTACTTGGTTTGAGATGAAATTGATGAATCGAGCTGCAATTTGATCTAAACCTTTCTTTGATTTAACAACGTGAAATTAGTCAGTTTATTAAGTGCTTAAATTAGATCTGAAGAAAAACCGGTATTATTACCACACGGTAATATGTGTATGTTATTTCCCCACTCAATCGTTCACTCATTTATACATTCACTTTGTTAGAAAATTACTCAATAATTCATTCTTCTTTCTCTCTCTTACGCATTTATTTTCTTGTCTCATAAAATAGTTTCAAACAAAAAATATTTTAAAAACTATTACTACTTTAAAACAAATTTAACCATTAAAAAGAAAATAGTTTTCAACGTGTGACCATGTTTGCATCATTAGGGAACAATACGCGGATGAAACAGTGCAGCATGGAAAAAATATCATTAAGTAAAATTTTTCTGCATCATTAACTTGACTTTTTCTGACTCTTTTGTCTAATTACAGAACAAAAAAGTGTGGAAGTGTTACTTAATTATTTGTGTTTTAACTGCTCATTAAGAGTCAATGCTGGAGCTGATTGAAAAAGAAATTCTTAAGTATTTGTGATGCGTAATTGATTGCTTGAAACTTTTAGTATCAGGGTAAGTATAACAAATAATAGGATAGATAATTTATTTATATACTAATTATTAAAGGAAGCAGGAAATTATGAAGCATAAATATTGTGATGTTCAAATTGGAGTTAAATTGGAAATACGAAAAACAATATTTTTTTAAGCAATCGGGTGAGATACTAAGGCTTTTAATGTTTCTAAATTTTCCGGAAATAATACGATTTATTATACTTTTTTTAGAAACCAGGATTTGCTTAGTACTCTCACTTGACCGCAGTTGGCGGTTGTCTGATTTTTCAGATTACCATAAATTAACCACGAAATAAATTTTAGCTCGTTGATTTTGATATTTATTAAGAGAGCTAATTTTCATGCCTATGGTTACAAGTGGTTTGCCTTTTCATTCAGTCATTCATTTTTTTTTGTTAAGGCTTAACTGAAGCAAAATTTACTTTGAAAGGAGGAAGAGGGGGAGAGCTTTTGTGCAAGATCATGTTTTTTTCGGCAAAAACACATGCAACACCCAACGAGTAGGGTCCTATCGGATCTCGTAACTGCGAAAAACATAATTTGAATTCAAGATGTCAAGAATTCACATTTATTTTCTGCTTTTAAAATTCAGCTGTGAACTTAAATCACTAGGTGGGGAAATATCTGTACTTCTGGCGGATGTAAAGGATAGCACGCGGTCTTTTAACACTGGTGTTTTTTATTTATTTATTTATTAAAAATTGCGATCACATGGCTCGGTGCGGAATAGGAATCTTTCAAACAGTGCACTAATAAACGGAAAATCGCAATTAGCGTGGCTCTTATGTACAGGTATGGGGGAGACCGGGGCAAGAAGACTATGCTAACAATTTTTGTTGTTTATTAATTTATTTTTAAATAAAATAAAACTAATTTTACATGAGCTGTTAGAATAGTCCTTTGTAGTGCTAAACATATTACCGTTTAATATTTCGAATAAAATAAATGAAGGATATTTTAATTTTTTCATAGCCTTAACAAATCGTCATCTTGTCCCAATACTGGGGCAAGATGAATTGGACCTTGAGGCAAGATGACAACACTTAAAAAGGTTCAACATATTTTTTTTTTGAATATATTACATAGTTTAACAAATAACAACTGTGTTTTTACAGCTTACAAAGTATCAAATTACACGCAATGCATTGTAGCGTAATGTTGAAGTGTTTAGTTGTGCAGCTAACAATAGTTGCTAATACAAATGCCATTTTCATAATTTGATTATTCCTCATGTCACCACTCTTTGGCATTGTAGCATTAGATCCATTTTTCAGAAGGAGAGTCACAATATTCCTCTTTACAAGCAAAACTCGTTAAGAGAAGTCTTGTCATTTTGCCCCTTGTTTCGGCGCTCCATCTTGCCCCGGACTGCCTGTTTCAAAGGATTCCCCTTCCTTGCCATAAATGAAAGCAATTATTGATTTTTATTCATGGTAGTAGGCAGTATATTAACTAAGTTACTCATAAATACTAAAGTGAAACGATCTATCATGCCTGTATCTGTAGCAGAGTTTATTTACACATGCATAACAGTTATAACGTGGCAGCGGTAAACAATCAGAGCTTCAGAACTAAGCAAAAGTGGGTATTTCAGCGTCTTTATACTATTGCTAAACCGCCAGTCAATGGGAGAGCCAGTAATATTCAGTTGGTCCTGCTTCCTAATAGGAAACGGAAAAATTAAGACATTCTTCATCTTGCTCCGGTCTCCCCTACGTTTTTTTTTTTTTTTTTGTATTCCATGATTCAATGCAACAATCATCAAGCAGAGTTTCTTCATGGTTTCCGTAATTACGTCCAATTAATTCTACATGTATGCGGATTTCTTTCTAAACAGAGTTGATCGTGTGACGACATTATACAAGAAGATATTGACAAGGCAATTTTTAAACTTCTTTTTCTAATGATTCTTTTTCCTTTGTTATTTAAAGTCTATTTATATGTTGTGCAGTAAGCTTAGAGACATTTGCTAAAAAAAAAAATAATTTGAATCTGTGATTAAAATTTTCATTGCCGTTGTATTCATTCTAGTTTAGACTTAAAATTTACTTTTTTAACGTTATTTAAGACTAATCTAAGCTGATTTGGGTTCTGATTTTAAAATCGAAATTTGAAAATCTCTGCCTAATATTGTTTTTAATGGATTGAAATTAGCAGAATAAAGACTATATTGTTGTCATTTTTGCTCAAGTGTGGACAAATTCTTCAAGTGCTTTTATGCTTCTTCGATAGTAGGGTATTCAACATAAGAAGTTCTTTTATTCAGCCCATTTATATATTGTTGCATTCTTTAGTTGAATAAATACCAAACGTATTTGGGAACCAAACACTGGGGGTTCCGCGTTAGGCTGACCACCTAACCGGAACCTTGAACCCCCGAGTCCCTGGTCAGCAAAACTAAGTTTGGAACAGCAGGCTTTCGTGCCACAGGGTTTGAATTTATTATCTAATTGAATGATAAATGAGAGCTAACAACGTTATAAAGATAAACCCAGAGAAAACAAACAAAACACAAATTGAGTAATGTAATCTCATAAAATGTATGGATAACAATGTCAAAGTATCAACTGCAATCGGTTATTATTTCAATAATGGAGCATGTCATTTAAAACTGGAATTATAATAAATATTAAATTTTAAGTTCAAGCGTAATTGAAGTTATTTTAACCTGAATATGAAACTAATGAAAAATGAAATAAAATTAATTCAAACTCCGTCACTGCATTGACTCTAATAGTTGTTAGAATGTAAAATACCTTCAATAGGAGATTACGTCAGCAGTGTGTGCGGTTCCAGACAATTACACGTTAAATTTATATCGTTATTATTTCCTTTTACAAAAAGGAAGTATTGTATTCGCGAAAAAAATTTCACTCAAAAATCGACCTTAATTTCCATTTTACTCACCCCCGAATGAATTTTGAGTTTTTTTTTCGACTCGATCACACGTGGATATGTGCCTAAAGAACGTAGAGACACGCGAAATATCCATTTTGACGATTCCCGAGTTAATTACAAAGAGTTTTCTCGTGACGTCTGTATGTGCGTATGTATGTCGCATAAGTCAAGAACGGTATGTCGCAGAAAGTTGAAATTTGGTACGTAGACTCCTAGTGGTGTCTAGTTGTGCACCTCCCCTTTCGGTTGCATTCGGTTTTGTCGCCAACTTAACGACAAATTTGGCGATTTTTTTTATCTGGTTTCAATTTGGCCACTGTTGGTGATATTTAGATAGTAAACTATTGAATCACATTAAAAATGCCAAGAAAGGGGAAATCACATTAAATTGGAGTAAAAGGAAGTCACGTGATGCACACATCAGCTCGTTATTTAAAGCACTCTAGTGTTTTTGATTCCTAGTTTTATGTGATAATACGTTTCTGTTACTAACAATAGACAATAATCCTATATCACATGTTTCTTTTAAGCAACTGAAAATAGAACTCCCTAGCTTTAAGTTTAAATTATTAGTATTTTCGTTTCATAGTATTTCGATCAAAAGCACTGCACAAAAGGAACCTTTTCGAGCATAACTTTAATAGTTTTATCTCCATCAAAACATCAAATCAATGTAGTCAAATTTTACCGTGAATATATGCACTGTACCAACTGTACTTATAAAATGCGACAACATCTTTCCTAATAGTAATAGTAATAATTATATTATGCTGAAATTTTATTGGAAATACTACACTGCACTGGGAAACGTAATAATCCCCAAGGATATTCGCTTAGTATTGTAATTAAATATAGCAGCATTCTAGAGCTCATATAATTTACATTTCAATTGAAATTCAATTTGATAAGTGAAGCAAATGCAAATTTACTTGAGCGTTGGTTTTATTTACACTATTTTAAAGTTAATTATTAGGTTGTCTAGTAATTATCTGCGATCTTGTGAAAATATTTACTTCTTTTCAGAGATATATTGACACAAGAGACCTTTATTATTAGATTCAGTTAAAGTGAAGAAGTAATTAATAGTACAATAAAATGAAACTGATGCAGTGTAGCATATTTAATAACGAATTTTCATAAGATTAATCTACTAATTTAAAGTGAAGTTGATTCTAGTAACTTAGCTTATTTTTTGAATTGTTGCATGTACTGATGTTTCATAGATGGAAAAATTTGTTCAAAATTTGAAAAGAAAAGTTTAAATGCACTCATGATTTTGAAAAATTTATAGTTTATAATGCCCGGACTTTTAGTAATATTTCAGACAAATGGAAATGTGCAAAAGCAAAATATGAATTGTAGCTAAATTAAATTTTAAATAATGATTGCAAGAACATGAACAGAGTGCAAAACGTTTGTATCGAGATACAAGTGTAAAATTGCTAAATATTTCTTAATATAATGGGAAATATATTTTTAATGAAGTACTAAAGTAATTGAAGTATATCAAAACAACTTACAAATCATTTTCTATTTTCTATCAACCGTTAAAACGTATTGGTACTCACCATTATATCACTAAAAGCATTGTACTAGCAAAAATTTCATGCAAATCAGTCAAGTATTACAAAAGATATGCGAGTTTATGAGAGCGCACGGCCACCCTCTTTGATGACAGCATAGCCAAAAAATGTACCAGGTGATGGATATCCCACCAAAGAATAAAAAACTCTCCAGGACCTAGTCAAAACTAAAAAAAATATCCCTACTCAAATTTCATTACAGAAGTTCAAAATCAAAGTACAAGGAGTTATTCGTGTTCAAAATTTTCAGGGACTATCCAAAAGATGGAATTGAAATCCGTTGCTCTTTCTGAAGAATGACATCTTGTCGAAGTAAAAAAGAAAAATGTTTTTCATTGCTATTGTTTTGCTACGAAACGTAAACACACACTAAAAAAGCTCAAGCATTTTAGAAAATAAACGCACTCAATGGACACACATAATTTTAATCATTTGTTAGTCCGCTGCATTAGCCCCTCACTCCCCCTCCCCCAATGTATGACTGCCTGTGGAAGTGAGTGGTGTAATTCCTGAGACGATGTGTTTCAGAACTCGGTGAATATTGGTGGTACTAACCAATTTTTTTATGCTTAAATGTTAGTTTTCAACCGACTTCAAAAAAGGAGCTTATGATTTCGTCTTGCGGCTTTTTATGTATGTTTTCGTATTGCTTCACAAAAACTGGACCGATTTGAAAAACAGTTTTTTTGGTTGGAAGGGTATGCTTTCCAGTTGGTCCCATGTTCATTTTGTCTGGATCTGATGAGGGGTCCAGAAGAAATCTAAGAAACTTAAAATTTCATACGTTGTGGCTACGTAGACCAGTTTTCATCAGCTGCGCGATATGTCACAGATCACGTGGTTTTGACGTGAACGGTGTATTTTTTCGACGGAGGAATCTTGTCTTGAACAATATGTAATTCTCACGCAGCAAGATGTTTGATTCTCACGGTGCCGTCTGTTAACTTTAATTATAGTCTTACTAATGTATTTATTACGTATGTAGCAAATCAGTAAATTAAATGTATTTTGCTACAAAAATGGTTGAATTAATTAATTTAATATAAAACTATTTTTTGCTAATAAGTAACTTCATTTAGTCATTAAACTTTTTTTTTTTCGTTTTTTTTTTTTAATATCAGTTTTGAAATATATTTAGTGTTCAATTCAAGGGAAATTTAAGACAAAAATCCCCCCCCGCCCCCTTGGGCAATAAAAATTTATATTCTTTAATAAATATATCGTAACTGGTGTCCGGTTTTTGAAGTTTGACAAGTATTCTAGATTTAATATTTCATGACGCCATCTTTTCAATTTACAGTTATGGCAATACTAATTAACAGATTTCGTTGGAATTTTTTATGTACTATGCTCCCCGATTTCTAGAAGACGCCTGGACCGATTAAGAAAATTCCTTTTTCTGTTTGAAATGGTATACTTCTCCCGGTCATCTAATGGTCTTCAAGTCCGGGTATGGGTCCTGGAGAAATCGAGGGAACCTTCAAATTTCACACAATCGCTTTGTTGCTTGTAAATTCATAGCGTCTCACTTAGTGAAACGGTTTTTATTCTTTGTTTTTTGTTTAATGGGTAGGAATGATCTAACTTAGATCCCAAATCTCTGCTTCAAGATATTTGTTCTTTAAAAAAAAGTTATGGGCAAAAAATAATAAACTTCATTTAATTTCAATATTAAACGATTAAATATAAAACCCAATGTAAAAGAAAGTGCCGTAAAACCAAGGTACTATCTTTACTCAGTGTTAAAGAAAGTGCCATAAAACATTAATATTAATTATGGGTGCCTCTTTAAGAGCGGGGGGAAGTTTTAAGGGATATTTTTTCCCTTTTAGGGGGGGGGGGAGCTCTTGCTTTGGACGCTTACCCCCTCCTAAATATTTCCACTGCAATAATCATTAGTAGTCAGATTGCAAATTTTGAATAAAGACTTCTTTGAAGCAAACATGAAATTTATTTCTTATCATTGCTACAGTAGTATTTTGATCTACATATATACATTATCACAATAGATACTTTCATTCTAGTGTATTGTTGATCTATAACGGGGAGAAGTAAAGAGAAATGTGACTTTTTCACCAGTTATATAAAACGCACTATTTTGAAATATAAAATAGTTAGAACCATTTAAATGTCATTGGTTTTCTTAACTAAATTAGTGTACAAATAAATTCTGTCAAGGAACAAAGATCAGTTTTTAGTGCCAATAGAAAAAAATGTTTTGCGAAATAAGATTTTTTCTTTTTATTTAACCAATTTCAAAAAAGACGTTCTCAATTTGTCGGAATCTTTATATATATATCCCCCGTAAACTCAAACATAAGTAGACCAATTTGGAAAATTCTTTTTTTCTCTCGTTTGAAAAGGTATATACTTCCCAGGTGATCCCATGTTCATCAGGTTAGTATCTCAAGATGAGATCCTTGAAAAATCAAGAAAATTCTTCAAATTCTATGGGCAAAGTTAAAGCGATTTCTTTTGTTTTTTAGTGACTCGTGATTTTTTTTTCGAAAAGCATACTTTGATCAAGTCAAACTGATGATGAAGACAATTTTTTTTGTAAATAATTCCGCATTTGAAAAAGCATTTCATCACAGTCTTCCGGAAGTCTCCGAGACACTATGCTCTATTTTCCTCTTTATTTTGCTCATCTTAGCTTTCAGACTCCTGTACTCGACGCTTTCTCACTCGAGATATAGGTAAGGAATTGCACCACATATTCTAACCTACGTACTTATTTCATATTTACACCACTAAAAAGCAAAAAATTAATTATTTTCAAATAAAAAAGGAACCGACTTCAAAAAACAAAAATGATCTAAAAAGTAAAAAATAATGGGTCATACTTTACATTCGATTTCCTACCCAAACGTATAAATCAAATTTATTTTACAATTCCAGTACAAAAATCAACTAATGTAAACCCCCAATTATAAAAAAAAACACTGATTTTCATTACTATACCATGAATTATTTTAATACCTAACAAATTACATACGATATCTTAATTTTAAACAATATTTTGAAGTAGGGGCCTCCTAACGTAACTGCGCAGGTTTAGATTTAAAGACTAATTTTGCGTTTAGTTAAATTAGTGTTCAACTCATGTGGGTTGTCAGCGACGTTAGGTAGTAGTTTATAGGAGGCCCCGACTTCAAAAGGTTATTAAAAATTAAGTGATCGCATATAAATTGTTAGGTATTAAAATAATTCATCGCATAATGATAAATATCAGTGTTTATTTTATAATTGGGTGTTTTAGTTGATTTTTGTACTGGAATTGTTAAATATATTTGATTTATATGTTTGGGTAGGAAATCTTATGTAAGTATGATCCGTTATTTTTTACTTTTTAGTTCATCTTTGTTTTTTGAAGTCGGTTCTTTTTTTATTAGAAAATATTATGTTTGCTACTTCCTAAATGCAAGTAAGAGACTTAGGGACCATTTCAAAAGCTTAATTTGGTAATTTTACACTGTTTCGTTTTCATTTGAACTTTTGATATCTTGACCCTGCATTGAATGTTGAGCAACAGATTGCGAAAATAGAGGTCTTACATTCTCAACGAGAATACGCTGTGTACTTGTTACTTTTTTTTTTTTTTTTTGAAGTTGCGAATGTGGATTTAAAACACATTTTGAAATGCAGCACCTAAAGTCTCATTTACAAAAGGAGAATCCCTTGTCCGATTTGATACGTAAACCTCATTAAATATTCGATTCGGGAACGCAAAAATAGAAAATGGATAAATATATCTCGAAGCACAATTCCTGCTTTACAGGGCTTCAGGGACTCATTCCATGCTCCTTTGAACAAATTCTTTATTGATGAAGTATGCTCTATTATCTCAGTTTCTACACAGTTTTCCAAGACATTAACTCAATGCATGATTCCGATTTCCGTTCACTGCGTTTATTGAGCATCCCAACCAGTTGGATCCGGCTGCCGGATCCTCGAACGAGCACGACTGCCCTTGCAGCTGATAATCCAGGCGTGAAATGCGGGTGCTAAGAGATAGGACTCACTTCTTTGATTCACTTAAGGCGAACGAGAAAATTGTCGGCATTTTCGATTAACAACAAGCTCGGGATGCTTCTGAGAGGCAAATGCTCGCTGTTTTTGATTTGTTGACTTGGAGCATTGCAAGGTATGCGAATTAGTTAAACTTGTAAGCTTGTAAAAGTGTTTAAATGTGTATGAGTATATGTATGTATATTTAGGTCCTTTGAAAAATGAAATTCCAAAGTTATGTATTTTTTCATACACAAGGAAGTTTGTCTTTTTTCTAAACATTTGAACTATATTTAGATAAAAAATACAGTGAATCACCTTTTATACGTTTTTATAAGTTATACATTTTTTAAATTTGGTCTCTGCAGAGTCTATTACGCATTAACGTATACTTATTAAATGTTTTCATTTAAATGCGTTTTTCATACAATCCCTTCAAAAACGTATAAACGGTGATCCTCTGTATTCATATTAACTGAATTAAGTAAAACCTTGCTATGAATCAGGACTCACTTCTTTGATTCCCTTAAGGCGAACGAGAAAATTGTCTGCATTTTCGATTAACAACAAGCTTGGGATACTTCTGAAGGCATTTGCTTGCTGTTTTTGTTCTGTTGATTTGGAGCATTATAATGTATGCGAAATAGTTAAACTTGCAAGCTTTTTAAAGTTTTTAAAGGTGTATAAATATGTGTATAAACTATATTTAAGACATTAAAAAAATCCAGAGATCCCAAAATTATGCTTTTTTACACATAGGGCGTAGTATGCCCTTTTCCTAAAAATTTGAATTATATTTAGATAACTATTACAGTGAAGCATCATTTATACGTTTCTCTTTTACACGTTTTTACCAGTTGTACAATTTTTAAATTTGTCTCTGTAGAATCTAATAAACATTAACGTGTACCTATTTTATGTTTTTTTTTTCATTTATACGTTTTTTTCATTCAGTCTCTTCGAACACGTATAAGCTCAAGTGCACTGTATGGAAATTTGAATAAATATTCAACACATTTTCAGAAACTAAAATTATATTATATGCTTTCTTTCAAAACAATTCAACTGTAATTAGTCTTTTATGAACGTAACGTACCGTGTAAGAGTACAAATGAAACAAGCCTTACAAATGAAATCTTTATAATTTTTTTAAATAGTAGTCAGGAATTTTCCAAGTTTATAACATGTAAGAAATAATATGAATTCCGTTTGGTAAGTTTTGCTGCTTCAGTTGACTGAAAGTTTTAAATATTGACCAAAAAATGCTTAAGATATACGATGCATGTAATCAATCTCAGATCTCGTGGATCAGTAAGTGATATTACGTAAAATATGTTTTTTAACAAAGATAAATACACAGAATTTTTCAGTTGTAAATACAGATATTACCATTTCAACGGTACCCAAAAAGGAAGGGGGGGGGGGGGTGTGATCCCTTCAAAATTAATGTTAAATTGGATCTTATTTCGCCAGTGGACCAGAGAATAGGGTAATAATTTGATACCATCTGAAACTCTCAGTCTACAAACGTCTTCAATCGAATGCAATAAAAAAACATTTTTCTTCTTAGTAAAAATTTCCAAATTAATTGGTCGTTGTGGTTAGCTTCAAGAACCTGGCTCACGTAAAATGTGGGTACGTTTGCCCGTCGAGAAAGATACTAGAACCCTTTTCTTTAATCTCTTCTTGTCACATTTAAGCTTTTTCTTCGTAGTTTTGTCTTTTTATTTCTTCTTCAAACTGCATTTTCTAGCTTGTGAAGATTTCAACAACTCATTTTTCAAGTGTATCAGTTCAGATTTTTAATTTCTTCTGTCTTCTTCGTCTCTTTTCCCACTTGTACCTTAATTGTTCCTTGTTTATCCACTTAACTAATGTGTGTTGGACACCCAACGTACAAGTAAAATGTATGTCCAAGGTACACGAAGGCAGGGGCGTCCACAACTGGGGAGAAGGGACACACTTGGCCCCGGCCCGAGCCGGCATGGGGCCCGAGTTTTTAAAATGAGGGGTAAAATATATGGATTGGACCCATAAAAGTCATTTTGTGATGGGCCCAGTTCTGGGCACGTTCCTGCACGAAAGTGACTTTCAAAATATTTTTGAAAAAAATACCAAAATGTTGTTAACAAAATAAAACGGAAAACCCTATAACACAACGTGAAGAGCACATTTCAAATATTTATTTTCTTGGATTTTTATCTGTAGGAAATCAAAATTTATTTCTTGTTTAAAAAATGCTGACTGAGCTTCAAAATTGCATTACGTGACTGCTAATGCAATTTTAGTTTATTCATAGTTTAAATCGCTCTTTATCGGTCATGAATTCTATCAACTCTTTCGTTCAGTCTTAATGTTAACATAAACAATTAACACTGAAACCTTTTTGTGATAGGATGTGGGGAGGGGGAGACCAAATTCTCATGTTTTAGAAGTTTTCAAAATGCCTTTCACAAAAAAAAGGAAAAAAAAATCCAACTTGGGCCTTTTCCATTTATCAAATTTCTTCTTTTGAAGCATATGATATCATTTTAGTCAATGTCGTAGAACAGGGGTTCTCTAACTTTCAGGCTCTGCAGCCCCTTTGAAGACTGACATGAGATCACCCCACCCCCTCTCCCTCCGTATGTACTTAATACAAGCAATTTAATTGGAAACTGGAACTGATATGAATAGCTCAAAACAAGTAAATAAGGGAAAATCTAGATAAATTCACATACAAAATTTAACTCAACTGTTCAAAGCTTTATTTTGAACCGCTTATTACTAGAAAATATGAAATCCAAGATGAAAAGGAAGTAAATGCAATTTTTTGAGGCAATTTAGGATCCAAGTGAAGTTAGTGTACACATTAGTCACTTTCACAACATTAATGAGAGGGTTGATTTTATTTTATCTGATATACCCTAACGCCGCTCCTCCGTCGCCTTGACGTTCTTTTGCACCCCTTCCCCTCGTAGGTTGAGAACCGATGATGTTAAAGATGAAAAAAAAAATATTGCATGAAATGCATATTTAAACTGATTGCAGTTTAGAAGATAATATAAAGAAAAAAAAAAATTAACTTTGACATCTTGAACTCAATTTATGTTTTTCGCAATCACGAATGTGTGTGTGTGTGTATGTAGGCGTGTGTGTTTTTGTGTGTGGGGGGTATGTTTGCTTGTGTGTGTGGGGGGTATGTGTATGTGTGTGTAGGCATGTGTGTTTGTGTGTGTGTGTGTGTGTAGGTGGGTGGGTAGTTGTGTGTATGTGTGTTTGTGGGGGGAAGGTATTTTTATGTGTGTGTAGGCATGTGTGTTTGTGCCTGTGTGCAGGCATGAGTGTGTGGGTAGCTGTGTGTATGTGTAGGTGTGTGTGTATGCATTTGTGTGTGTGTAGGTGTATGTGTGTGGGTGGGTGTATGTATGCGTGCAAGTGTAGGATATTGACGCAATGTGGAGACAGTTTTCGGTAGAGGAGCAGCATCGTGAGGCCGGTCAACGGTGGTGCTGCAGAGGGAGGCGGGGGGAAAATAAAATCATAGGAATTCAAAACCGTTAAGTGAGAACAATAAACGTTATGAAGACATCCGGAATGCAAAATTCTTTCGTAATTACAGGAATATATATATATATATATATATATATATATATATATATATATATATATATATATATATATATATATATATATATATATATATATATATATATATATATATATATATATATTTTTTTTTTTTAAGTACACTGCTGTGCTGTAAGTTTCGCATTCAATTTTGTTTGAATTCATTCACTTACAGCACATAAGAGTAAAAAAACTGAAATCGCAGACTACTTTCTCATGCATGGCCGATCACTGGGTTTCTATGGCCGACTACTGGAGCATTTTCTCGTATTAACAATAGCTTGGTTTTTAAAATAAAAATATTTTTATTCCAGAAACAAGGTTTTGAATCATTATCAAAAAGGTACAGCCTAAAGGTTTACATTGTATTTGTTGCTGTATTGATAGCTGAAATTTACTGGTTAACAAAACTCAACAACTGATCTCTTAAATGGCCAAATCTTGGAGCTTTTACCCTATATTACCGAAATAATTTGTTATTTCACATAATATATTTATTGTCTAGAAATGTTTCTACTTCATTATCCAAAACCATTACCTTTTTCTCGTAAATTACTGCTTAGACAAAGTTTCATGCGAGAAAAACCATAGCAATTCCATGGGTACTTTATTTCAACCAATTAATACCATTTGTTGTTAGTAACGTTCATAATAATGATCACGTTGGTCTTTTCTAAAGTTTCCGAAGTCTTTCGATGCATTACGCGCTGTCATGATTCATTGAATATCGCAAATAGGGGCATACGAAGCGCAACTTCTTCATCAACAAGCACGATTGTCGTTACAGGTATTCCTTGAACCATGCACGTGTGTACTGTGTAACTACGATTATTTTGTTCTACAAATGAGGTGAATTGGTTATCGAAATGAGCTAGTTCTGCCTCCGTGGCTTGAATCATGACGAAAAAATTGTTTATCGATCTGCATAGTGCTAGTATATTTTGACGTATTCAGTTTGAAGTGCTTTTGATAATAATATTACATACTGGGTTATGTTTTTCTAGAGTTGCCTGACTTATTTCCCATATTTTATGTTTCAATTGTTTTTACAGTCAAAGTTTGAAATACTGTTGTATCTTTTTCTAATAAAACCCACCAAAATCAGACAAAAAATCGAATACTCAGCTCCAGTAGTTTTAAAGTAATGATAGCAATAAGAGGCATTTTTGGTTATGATTTGTTGTTTTCTTCTACTCTGCTCGTTATGGCACTGTTTGATGCAACTTAATGTTTAACTTAATCATTGTAAGTAAAACTAATAATTATGATTAAACTAAGCAACAATAGTTTTTGATAAAAAAAAAAGAAAATTTATTGGTCAAGGTAAGAAAAAAAAAAACGCATAAAAATGCGCTAACAGTAACAAAACAACCGTCATCCAGTTAGATGTTATACTTGTATTAGTTAACATATTCATTTTAGGTTTATCTAGTTAGATTACAAATACAGTTGCTTCATATTTGCTCTCTCTCTCTGTTTTTGTCTTGATTTTGTTAAACAAGCTCGGAATGAACCACTTGATTGGAGGTGCAGCTCAGACAACTTAAAGAATGTTTATTGTAAAATTCCAATATTAATACAATAAAAACTGTAAAGTTGACCACCCTTATAAGTTGACCATCTGTCTAAGTTGACTGCCCCTTAGTTGCATAATTAGTCCTATATCATCATATGAATCAACCTCTATAAGTTGATCACTAAAGTAGCGCACCGCAAGTGGTCAACTTACACAGGTTTCGCTGTATCATGTCGTATTAGTGCACAACTCTAGTTATGGGTACATACTCGTACATACGGGTTTATGCAGCATTGAAACGTAACGACCGTATGCAGCTCCTTTTATCCTGCTTATAGTAAACTGGAATTTTAAAGCCAAAATATCCTTTAACATTCGAGTAATCGAGATACTGATTCACGAACACCAACATGCCACTAAGCTGAGCAAAATCCATGCACTCGCAAGGAGGGGGGGGGGGGACTTAGTAACATGTGTACTCATTTGAGCACTCATTACTTTATTTAAGAAAAAGGATATACCAGTTAAAAATATTTCATTTGATTGGGTTGTATTAATTTTAATCCTTATGACTTTCGTTTATTTTGAATTCATTACTATTTTTCAGAATTTTGAAGTCTACCACAACTTTTCCCTACTGTTCCTTTAGTTCCAATACAAGAACCGAACTGTTGCAAAAGATATACTTGAACAAACAAAAAATGAAGATTTATCAAATGCATAAAAAAAGAGACATAAACGTAAAATTAAATTAAATATCTTGCTTTTAGTAATTTTCATTTATTTATCAACTGTGCAGCTCGTAATTTCAGGCTTAAAAAATAGGTATTAAAAAAAAACAATTTTTTTAGACGCTAACTAGGGTCTGGTGGGGCAAAAGTGGTCATAAAATCGTAGGTTTTCAACTTAAGTAGATAATAAAAACAATAAATTCTTTAAACACTTCAACTTTTTTTGTTATTATTTTACATTGCATTATTAAAGAACACGGTACATTGCATTTCAGGAAAAAAATATTGAATTTAAGTAGTTTTATAACACTTTCATTTCCCTTTGTATTTATGACCACTTTCCCCCATGGGATGGGGGAAAGTGGTCATAGCATGGGGTAAAGTGGTCATAGTTTAAAAAAACTGCAAAACCGTTACAAATAACCCTATTATTTGTATATTTCGGTTATTTTTATAGTTACAAGTATATGTACGAGTATATACGGGTATACACGAGTCTACTATACGTGTCGTGTAGACATGAGTAAACATGTTCATATATGAATAGATACATATATACATCAGATGCATGCACATGCCTACTCAAGTATATACGTGTATACACGAGTGTATGCACGTATATACTCACGCATGTATACGTGATTACCTATAGGAGTGTATACGTGTCTACACGAGTATATACGTATCACATGTATATGCGAGTAAAGCGTAGAAAAGAACATCATATGCGTGTTTTGCGCTTGTATCTCGAGTATATGCGTTCATACCTGAGTATATACGTGTACAGTCGACGTATATACGCATATATAAGTGTACATACATACTTATACGAGTATACACGAGTTAATTCGTGGATATATCCAGTGCGTGTTTGTACGTGTCTACTCACGTAAATATATATGAAAGCACGAGAATATTCGTATGTTTACGTGTAAACACGATTATATACCTGTTAGACGTATATACGTGCATTTACGTGTATACACCAGTACATGTATCCACGTATATCCACGAGTATATCCGCTAATATACATGTATGCTTACAGAATGAATCTAAGATTTTTTGCAAAATCTAAGTGGTGTGAAAGGAGAGGATAAGAAGCAAAGAATCATAAGGAACTTATGGTCGCTGACGCGCTACATGCACAAAAGGTCAGAAACTGACGTTAGCAAAACAGGTCACAAATTTGTTACACAAAGATGATTTTACCCGACATTTTAGTTTTTAAGACATATTTAGAGCAGTTGTTAAAAATTACGGCCTGTAGTAGTTCTAATACACGCATCGCAACGAAGGTGCAGCGACTGATGAAAGTTTTTCAAAAGTCCCGTAATTGCAACAGAGTGATTGCTATGCATGTATTACATCTGCCGGCTGCAAATTTCATCAATAACTTTAAATATTTCTTAAAACCTAAAAAGTTGTGTAAAATTGTCATTGTGTAATAAATTTGTGACATGCTTTACATCCATCAGTTTCTGGCTTTGCGTGCATGTAGCGGATGTTTCTTATGATTCTTGCTTCTTATCCTCCCGTCTAACACCTTTTAATAATTTGACCAAGAGTTTAGACTCACCCTGTATACATGTATATCATATGCTTGAATGCAAGTGTCTACTCGAGTACGTCCGCGTATATACGAGTCTCCCTGAGTATATAATTGTTCGTATATACGAGCATATAAGCAGGAATATACGTGTATAGTCGAATGTATATCCGTATAGATAAAAATACTTACAGGTACCCAAATACGTGTTTATTGGTGCATTTATGTGAATACGTATATATACGTGCCTACACGAGTATATGCGTATACATACGCATATACTCATATATTTAACCCTGTTTATTGTAAAAACAATTCATATTAAGTGAAATTATAGTTTAATTTATATCTGCCTTATACTTAAAGATTTAGTGACTTTAGAAGAACAATATTCATTATTCCTAATATTATGACCACTTTACCCCATCTTACTTAAATTGCTCTAACAAATTATTCAAAATAGATTCAGCTAACTGCTAATGAGTAAGAGTTCTTGAGACATGTAGGAAGCTTCCTGTGCAGTCAATCTGTTAATAATTCTAACAAACAAAATTTCCCAAGGAAGTTAAAAAAGGTGTTTAGATTTTAAGAATTTTCATACTTACACAAAATATTTTTTTTTACCAAATGAAATTTTGCCAGTTGTAAAATTTTGTATTCAAAATATAGTTTATAAATGCACTACCCTAAAATAAAATTTTCACATTTATTCGAATATTAATTTCCAAGCTATAGCCATTTATTTGAATTATGACCACTTTACCCCATTGACCACTTTCCCCCACCAGACCCTATATGATAAAGTTTCAAATTTATTTCTGCAGCTTATAGTTATGCATTTCATAATACTCTTTTTGAGGAAATAAGAGTAAATCTACTGAGAATAGAGCATTTAAACCTTCGTCTCTCTCTTTTTTTAAATAAAAATGTCGTTTCTTATTTTCTTGGTTATATTAATGAGTTTTTCCCGACAATGATAAATTAATTAGCTTTTCTGAAAACAAAATATGAATAGAGACATTCCATTTTAAATGCTGTTTTTCTTCTTCTAACAAAATTTTTATGGTTCTTAATTGTACAAAATAATTCTACTTGTTGTTTATTAAATGATACTTTTCTGAATAAAATATTTCATGTGTCTCAAAATATGTCTTTATTTTTCATTTAATCATCATTTTCAAAGGTCAAACAATTAAATGACAAACAGACAAAATGCCTAGTTTCTTTTGCGTTAAAAATATTTTGCTTTTTTTTAAACTGAACTAATAAAGTGTATACTGCCGTGTGCAGGTAAAGGGCAGTAACTGCACATTTTTCATTTTTTAATTTTTTGCATTTATGTCATCGATTGTACGTTACCTTTATTGTACAAGCTCGCTTATTTGGTTTCCGCTAAAAAAAAGGCGCGAAAGAGACATCTAATTTCAACATTTCATTATTGTTAGTATTGAATCCAAAACGCGTTTCTTCAAATATCACGAAAACTCGTTTCTGCAGTTACTGCCGTTTACCTGCACACGGCAGTATAGTTGAAACATTTTAATGTCAAACCCGTTTTAAAAAAAAAAGTTAGAAAATTTATATTTTGTCGAAAGAAAACGAAGCTTCGCTTAGTTTTAGACGAACTGTTTAATAATTGCTGCAGAATCTACAATTAAGAGGAAAAGCTGGAAGTATACTTTTTAAACCTGAAATCCTGTAAAGAAGAATCCTACATTTCCTAAACTGGTTTGTGCGATTCTTGAATTATTATTGGAATAATCTAGCTCATTGAAACTACATATGCAAAGAAACGTTATAAGTAAAATCCGTTTTTTTTTTCTTCAATTTATTTCGAAAAACACAAAATTTCATTCTCAGACACTGTTTGTCGATCACTTCCCTCTACAGCAACAGAATTGACATAGTTAAAAAAATAATTTCTACAAATAAATAAAAACTCCGGAATTTGAGACAAATTGTTAAACAATTTATGCAAAATCTACAATTATGAGGAAGAGCTACAAGTACACTTTTAACACTGAAATGCAGTGATGAAGAATCTTATATGCCCTAAACTGGTCTGAGAATTACTATTGGAATATACATGCTAAATGACATTATAAAAAAAAAAAAAAAAAAAAAAACTTTTTTTTTTTGCAGTTTATTTCGAAAAAATAAACTTTCATTCTCAGTCATTTTTTTTCTCAGTTCGCTCTACAACTATAAAACTGACGTACTTAAAAGTACATTTCTTTAAATGAAAAAAAAAAAAAAAAAACTCATGAATTTTATCAAATTAGTGAATAAGTTTTGTTCTAATTTTAAGCAATGTTTCATTTCTTAGTATATTCAGACATTATTACATTTTTTTTTGTGGTAACGTAGATTCAAAATCATTATATATATATATTTTTTTTTTTTTTTTTTTTTTTTGAGTCACGTTGCCTATGTTAAGTCTGATTTATCATCTTCACTCTTGAGAAACACAAAAGACCCACACGTTAACTTGCACAAACAATAATAAATGCTAATACTATTACATCGTTTTGTGAGCTATACTCCCACGTCCGTTCATAATCATCACGAATCTAGCTTCTATAGCAATTAAATATTTATTTTTAAAAAAAGTCTAAAGAAAAAAGAAAAACGCTTTAATTATAATTTTTGCTTTAGATCATCAAAATGAATTCTTAAAATTATTATGTTTAAGGTCAAAAAAAAAAAAAAATCATATTAAAAGAAATAGATACAACTAGGTTAGATTGCATATTATTTCAAGCAGCACTTGGTGTCCATGTTTACGTGATACAAATGCATAAGAACACTTAAAATTTTATTCAAAATTATTTAAACAACTTTTAACTGCAATTCAGACAATCAAATCATTTAAGCAACCCTCAAGTGTTAGATTCAGACTTAATATGCGCATTTACGTCTGAATACAAATTCGAATTGGTATAGAAGACATTTTTTGTTCTGAATTCCTTGATGCTCACAGTATGACTACTTAGTTGACAGTATCAAATACTGTGTGATTGAACTGTAATTTTAAGGCACGTAGAGTCACAGTTATTTTATGCTAAAAAAATTAATAAAATCACATTAAGAAAAAAAAACAATGTTCTTATTGCAAATAAAAAACTTTGTACACTTTTAATATTTATGTCAATACAAAGGTTTTAGCAGATGAAAAAACTTTCAGCTCTGTAACTTAGATACAGTACAATCTAGTAATACAAAATTTAGTTTTTTAAGATTAGTTTTGCAAATCTGTAATTTAAGGTAAATATTAAATTATATTAGTTACCCAATAACTTACACCTTATGTATATAACAGTTTAAAAACATTGTTAACGTTTTGTATTGATGATACTGATTTGTAAATCAAAAAATCTGAATTTGCAATGTAACGCCCCAATCTCCTTCCCCCCTCGCCCGCCACCAAAAAAAAGAACAGCAATAAAGAAGATAATAAAGAGAGAAAAGGTTAATAATTTGAAACTAAAAAACGTACCTCGCTCAGAAAAACGGCTTTAAATTTCATTCAAGCAATCTGAACAATCGCTATATTTCCCACTGCAGTTCACTAATGGAGATGACTATTTGTTTACCTTTCAGATTCAGCTAGTTTCACTGGTATTGGGGCCTCGACGACAGAGCGTGCACGCCAATAACAAACTTGGCGCAGGTGTAGTTGAAGTGCATGCTCTCTCCATTGCTTTTGGTATAATTTATCTCTCTAACTAAAATTCTGTCCTACAAGATATAATATATCTTATACTATCTGTAACACTGGACGAGAATTTTTAAACAACCCTGAGAGAACAAGCAAATAAACTCAAAAAAAAGGAAAAAAAAACCGTATGTTGTCATAAAACTGCCACTGAAACTTCAATGTCTGACTCGCTATTTGGTCCGCGTGTACTGTATTGATAGAACATAAAATAAACAAGTGATAATAAGAATGGTGACTTTTGTTTTAGTAACTTATTTTCTCAAATGAGATATAAATTAACAAAATGCTAACTAAAGGAACAAAAACTTCCTGCCACGGTATTCATAAGCGTTTGAAAAGAAGTAGCCCAGCAGCACAGAAACGATCGATTTACCACGAGGAATCCAATCTACATCATTAAAACCAAAGTAAGTTTAAGTATATCCATTTAATTTTAACCCTAAAATATTTCATTTTCAATAATTTGTTTTTACTGTTCAATGTGTCTAAAAATCTGCAGTGTATTTTATGTTTACATGTAGTGAGTATTTGTTTTTGGATATTTTGTCATGTTTGCACTATTAAATGTCATTAGTTAAACTAAATTCCTTTTTAAAAAAGTAATTTTATGTACAGTATACCTGATTATGTTAATTAATCTTGAACTATTACTATTTTCTCGGTATAAACTAATGTAATTTTTTGGTAATGACTGTCTCTTGATTAAGAATTTAAAATACCAACCATCAAAGCAGTAATAATCATCCTATAATATTTAACTCATTTCACATAAATATCGCATCCTCAACTTTATTCCGACTCAAAACTTCTCTTTAAATTGCATTTAGAATCAAATGTCTTACACTTCGGCAAATATTATGACTCGAAGTTACGCGATGAACTACGAGAAAGATTTGTAGGAAGAAATGCTCTCCTTATTTAAAGTTAAGGCCGAAGCGGGGCTTAATTAGTTGGATTACGAGGTGCTAGCAAGCCCCCTACGCCTTCATTTAGCAAAAGCGCTCAACCGCACGACTCCAGAGTTTCTTCCACATCATTAACTCGTGGCACTATGGCAATTCTGGATCCAGCTCTCTTGCGGAGAAGCATAAAGAGAAAAGAAAGATAAAGAATCTCAATATATACGCAACTGGAGTGCAAAGAGCTCTACTGGAGTGGATTCAGAAGACTGGTTTCATTTAATGTCGTAATAGGAAACCTGTCCTTTCTACATAGACCGTAAATCTTTTTTCGAGGAAAGTTTCTTTTCTGATTGCGATTAGAGTTTATAGTAGTTTTTAATCGTAAAACAAAAAACAGAATGCATGCAATTATTTTCGGTTCTGCGATTTTATTTTATTTTAAGTTTTGATTCTTATATGTTAAAGGCTCTTATTTATCGCTCACTCACGATAAAAGTTGCACATTTCTAAATGGCATCGGACAAAATCTATTATTTACATAATGATACTTTCAATTGATTTTCTTAAAGTACTTCTATATGAGCAAAATATACTTGATGTACAAACACTGTTGAATTTCCGGAACTATCTTTTAAAATTTCAAGAAATCCTTCTGACCGGCCCATAATGCGTCAATCGAAACATCATCAAACCTTCTAAGAGCCCATAACCAGATATTAGTTTACATTAGAGTTCAGGGGAGCATAGCTTCATCGCTTCTAATCAATTGTATGTGAAGTTTTTTATGCGAAATTCAGGCTTTTTAAGGAAAAAAAGCGCATCTTAAAATTTTAAGACTCCTATACTTTTTTTTTGTTAAAAAACTAATCTTTGATTATAATTAAAAAAAAAGTCAACTATAATGAAAGAAAACAAAACATAATATAGATATATATTAGTAATATTTCATATCCAATGCTAAGGTTTTTGCATTTAAAATATATAGGAAGGGGTTTTGATGATTCAAAGCAGAGAAGAGTAAAGATTTTAATTTATAAATACACTTAAACCAAGAAAAGATTCTGTATTGATTTAAAAAAAAAACAGCAAAGGGACAGCTCTTTTTCATATTTGGATCATTCTACCGTCATGTGTGGGAAAGTAATACTAATCGTGTCATATCGTTCGTATATGTAGAGTAAATGACCTGTTATGCACGTGGTTAAAGATTTAAAAAAAAAAAAAAAAAATAGATTGTAGTTGAACTGTGATGTTGCAGTTCTTGTCAAAAGGAAAAAAAAACACCAATTCTCACGATTCTAGAATATAGAAATTACTTTTATACCAGTAACATTTTCATCAATGTTTGCTAAAAGTTATAGATATGTTTAACGTAAATTAAAATACACTGGGTTGACCAGTTAAGGTCACACTCGCTTAGTTCTCAGCATAATGAAATCTAGTAACAGTCATCCTACCTAAATAGAATTATTTTCAGAAAATACGTAAAAAAAGTAAACACTTTTTGTCTTACAATGTAATCAGATTTAAAGGAAATTAACTGGCAAATCGCTTTGGAAAGATTGATCTGAATAACAACAACAACAAAAATAATTTAACTGAATAGGGTCTGGTGGGGGAAAGTGTTCATAAATCAAATAAAGAGCTATAAATTTGAAACAAAAGACAGAATGAGAGTATTTTTTTTATTTTAGATTTTAACAACTAGGAACTATGTTCTGAATTCAAAATGTTGTTAGCGGTAGTATTTATTTCGTGGAAAAAATTTGTTTTGTGTACACATAAAACATTTTAAAATCTGAACACCTCTTTTAACTTCTTTGCGAAATTTTGTTTATTAAATTTTTTAGCAGATTGGTTGTGCAGGCAGCTTTTTGAATGTCTCTAAAATACATCTGCACAAGCAGCTAAGCTGGATTCCTTTTTTTAAAAAATATTTTAGAACAACTTAAGTAAGATGGGGTAAAGTGGTCATATGTTAAGCTTAACATATATCCTTCATTTAATATCATTTTATTTTTACTTTTAAGGCTCATATAAGTTAAATGTTAAATTTACTAACCATTTACTGTATCTAACGTAAACTGAATTAAATACAAATGAGTTTGAATTTGATAAAGCATATCGATTTAATTAAAGCAAGATTGTATTCCTATAGCGTTTGGAAAAAAAAATATCATAGAATTATTTATGCAACCAAAGCTTTCAAGTTATTCTAGCAGAATAATTTATGCCACCCCCCTTATTCTCTTTAAAAATATCATCTTTTAAATATCAGTAACTTAGAACTAAAAATATTTCGCATATATTGAATAAATACGTAGATAAAACTTGATCATTTTTTCCCCTTTTGATTCTTAATTAATATTTTTTCGGAACTCTATTTGAATATAATGTTATCTTATTATGTAGTTTAGGTAGTTTAAACATTATTCAGATGTTATCTTTAATATATTCTCAAAGAAATAAAACATGGTAAGTTATCACACCTTTGCTGATGGTATTGATAAAATCCAAGAGTGGAATAGGATTAAAATTCTTGGTGAATCATTTTTTAACACAGTTGACCGTCAAAAATCTATTCAAATGAAGTTAAATTCTTCAAAAGAACTAGGTATGTTGAGCATTAAAAAAAAGGCTATTTATGGTGGTTTTAGATCAATTATTTTAACTATGACCACTTTACTCCACCTCAGATCGTTAACACACATGAAAAAGAAAATGACATTAAGCAATTTTGATCAATTTTTTTCATCCGAAAATTCAGGGCAGCTTGTTCTTATTAATGTAATGTAAAATAAACATCAACAAAATTAAAATTTTAAAAGAAATTCCTGCATTCTTTTTAACCAAAGTTGAAAAACTTGTATTTTATGACCACTTTACCCCACTAGACCCAATACATTTTTTTTGGTGCTGCATTGTTTATTTATCGTTCACCAAATTTAGCTTATGTTTTATCATTAGTTCTATACTAGAACTTTAAGCAAGAATGGTGAAATAATTAGTTATGGTCATACGTGTCCATAACCAAAATTTTTACTTTTAATTAACTAGATGTGAGCACATTGAGTTAAAAGAACTTGAAGTATCTTAGTTAATGGCAAAATTATACCTACATGATAGAAAAAAGTCAATGAATGAGTACGTATCAATAAAACTGCGAATTGGTATAAAACAACATATCCAGGTACTTAAGAAAGAAGCCCTTTAGTAACTTAAATGCGAATAAAGTTGCACTTTTCCTTTTTTAACATTTTTTAAAAATATACGTCAAACTTATGTTTGTAAAAATTGTGATGTAGGCGTGGTTGAAAAATACCATTTTGAGATCCACTTATGGTGTGTGAAATGTCGATTACAAACTTGATAATTAAAATATATGACAAACCTGCCCGTTACTGGTTGCCTGCTCATAACTAGTGATGTACCTTATATGAATTGTTAAGTTAAAACAGCATTCACCCAGTGTGTTCGACTTTTGTAATTTAGCAGTATATTAGAAAGTATTTGACTTTTTTTGTAAGCAAAATCATATATCTTTTTTTGTTGTTGTTAATTTTTAATTCAGTATTGCTGTAACGTGTGGAATACACGTTTGGATTTTTAGATTATTTAATGCATTTTGATAGCTAGTTTTATTTGGAATACAACCGTTACCCCATTAGAAAATAGCTATATTTATATTTATTTATGGGAAGTAGAAAGAAACAGACATTTTAATTGACAAAATAATGCGCCGTAATAAAAAATAATTTCCCTGCTACCAAATATTTTGGTATGTTTATTTAATAAACGGCTCTCAATACAGTTTTTTGCTAAAACTATTGATATTGTAAAAAGACGTCAAAATACACCTCAATAAAATTTTTAGCGTTAAAAGTAGGCATTCCCAGTAGATCAAAGTAATTGCTAAAAGTGAAACAATGTATTCCTTTAAACGCTGGTAACTATTATTTCTACCAATAGTTTTTCAGATGGATCATTTTCGTAGTTGTAGTATATTTCAGCATGGGGTATTCTTATTCTTTATAACAATTATGAGAAAAAAAAAAGAAATTTTATTCAATGACGCCTTGGGGACTTAACGAACGTAATTTAAATGGCAGAGTCATTATTTTTTTTCTCTTGATACCGCTTAGATAAAGCAATTCATTTTTTTCTTGAATTAAAAACAACGAACTTTTTTCGCCATAAGTTTCGGATATGGCATACGAGTAATCTATTAGCAGCATTAACATCTAATTTAAGAAGTAAAGTCTAATTTAAGAAGACTTTAGTTTAATTATCAGAATTTTGAGTTACGTCATTAGCATTACATATTGTAAATAAAAATCTCTAAGAGCTTTCCGTTTACTAAATTCTTCTGATATACTACCATGGACTGCGGCCATACCCTTAAAAACCGGTTCCATAAGGGGATATTTGGTAACTGAATTTTTTACTAGTTGGAATATTTGGGAGTGACCTAAACCTTTTTGCATGTTTACGTATTGTGTGTTAAGTTGTGAATGCATTTATTAATATATTGATAAATTTATTAAAAGTTGCTTTATTGCCGTAGCTAATACAATTTAATAAGCTTTCAGAAATAATTCTTCGTCAATTAAATCCAACTAGTTAAAGCACGTCCTTGAACTCTAAGACATGTTTACTTTAAATTGTCTTTCTAATATCTTATATATTTCTGAAAGCTGTAAAAATATAACAAAAGTATTAAAAAAGTAAGTTATTTAAAAAAATTAGTCCTTTGGTGAAATAAGATGCATTATTTTATTATTATTATTTTTAAACTTCAAATGATACTGTTTAGTTTTTAGACCTGTATATGCAGTTTGTGAATTTTACATGCGATGTAAATTATTCACAGTGAGTACTTTTGTATAAAGAACACATATATTTTCGTAAGCTGGGGAGTTGTATTTAATCTCGTTTACTGTGGATACAATCCCATCAAAATATAAAATGTACAAAAATGCGAGTCTCGCTTCCACGATTGAAAAAAAAAAAAAAAAATGTGAGATCTCATGTTAAACTAGGTCACTAGTTACGACCGTGAAAAGGATCTGTTTAACAACTAAGTAATAAATTGCTTTCTATTTAATTACCTTGCAGCAACAGGGACCGAATCATTATTAGATATCTTGTGTGTTGAATGCTTAGTAAAACACTCATCTGACTGCCCTGTGTATTTATTTACGTACATAGACTGATAGAAAAGATAAAAATTGCTCATTTTTTTTCTTTTTCTTACATTTATTTTAAAAGCAATTTCTATCTCCTATTCTAATTTGGATATAGTTTTTCCTTTTGTTTTAACTTTCCATTTTTGTGTTCTTAAATCGACTCTTACTACCGTTAAAAATTCGAACTATGTCAGATTTTAACCTTTTTTTAAAGGACTTGTTTGGGATGTTTTCTATCGGATTGTATAGCACTTTTGGTTGAATGCTGACCGCTGTCTTTTATTTGACGGTTTAATATGTTTCATATTGTATAAAATTTAGTTTTATTGCTTTTAAAGTTATTGGAAAAGAATCAATTAAAATTATCCAATTTAATTAAAAAAACAGCAAGTGCTATCCATTTATCTATATAATGAGCAATCACGAATTGCTTATTATTCTCACTTGACCGTTTTAGACGTCCATGCGTCCTTTGCTTTTATTTTTACGGAGTTGGGTTGATCTTGGGGTAAAAGAGTTAGAGTCGGAGCCGGAGTCGGTTAATTTTCACTCGACTCCGCAACCCTAGTATTCAGTATGTGTAACAACATTCTAATACATTTTAATCCACGTGGTTATTACGTGCTGCAATAAAACATTTTAGCTAGATAATTTGCTGTAAATTGTTTGTGCAGTTAAAAAGGAAACATTTTAAAATATATACATTTTTTAGTCAATTGTAAAACATATAAAATTACTCTTACAAAAGAGTTTGTTATAAATATACTTCCTAAAACGGTATATAGAAATTACTGAAAACAAACTGTGTTACGAAATAAATTGCTTTCGGAGCGTATAAATTATTGTCTTTTTCCAAGAAGTAAAAATAAAAGAAAAAATAAAATAGTCAGAAACAAAATAAGCACTTTGGTGTAGTATGTTTAAAGGAATAATTCATGCTATTGATTTCTTATACAAAATGTTCATAAAAACAATGAAGAAGCCAGAGAACTCGTTAACTATTTCGATTTGATTTTTATTATGAATGTGGTAGTGTATGTGTAGTAGGGCGAAAATATGTCTTAAAAAAAGTTCTTAAAGATAAAAAACATAATTTTGTTTTTAAACTTATATTTTTCTTAATTAATATTGCTTTAATCTTAGGACAAACCATTCTTAAGGGGGGTGAGGGGAATTTGTATTTTTGGTACTTTGGCGGACAGTTATTAACTCATTTTAACAGAAATTTCACATTTTCTAAAAAATATATCTTTCCAAATGTTTTGTTTCCGTTTGTATTGTTTAATTAATCAAATGAGCGCAGTTTGGCAAATATTGCACTGATACTTTGTTTACCTAAATAAATTAGAAGATAAATATAAATTCATTTTTACAACTGTTGTGAAACAATGCATCCCAGACTGAAATGCAAATGGTATGAAATCTAAAAGAAGTATTCTTTTGCGATGAACAAACATTTAAAAAAATAAAAACGTTGAAATAATGACTTCCTTCCTTTTAAAGTTTTGGTTTCATTATTTTCGAGAAAGAAATAATTAAATCTGTATTAGGTTCAAACAACAAGGGATTTTATTTCTGTGAAATTAAAGATATTGCAAAAGCAGGAAAAGGATGAATAGAAAATTTAATTTAGAAACATTTTGGCGTCACGTAAAATATTTTTAAAAAGACATGTTTTAATTTTCCGATATGCTTGAAGGCTTTAAAAGAAAGGCTTTTTCTTTCGTATAGGGGAAAGGGAATTAACATAGCAAAAGTCACCGGAATATATTCCTTATTTCCAAACACACGTTATTTAATTAATCATGCTTATAATTTAAGAGGGAAAGCGGTTTTAAATTGCAAATATTATTGTTAAGTTTCTCAATATGCTTACGTGTACAATTAACTATATATTATTTTATGGCCTTGCTACTTATGCTTTACGTTTTACTTTAATATTTTAATTAGAAGTTGGTTAATATTTAACAAAAACGTTTGCATAGTGACACAGCAAGGAAATAATTATTTATTGCAACCACTCCTGTATGCTTGAGGAACTTGTGTTTGTACATTTTGATTTTGTTCTTCTTTTGCTTTCCTTTTAAGTTAAAATTTAACAAAATTACATTACTTCTTTTACACAATCGGAGTACATTTTTTAGAAAAGAAACATCCTTTTAAAACCTCATTTTGTTTATCTAAAAGTAAATAGAAACATATTTGTATTATGCATGCGAAAAGAACGCAGTTGGTTTAGATTGAAACACAATGAAATAGGAAGAGACAGAACTCGCAATTTCTTTAATTTAGATTCCAAACTGTACTGTAAAAAAAGCAAAAAGTAAAGGAAAAACACATCAAATACTAGGCACCGTATCGTATCGTAACATTTTTCTGCGCACTTGCTCCTGTTATAAATGATTATAGAGATGTTATTTACTTATTTACATTTACTTATTGAAACAATAAGTGGTAAATTCTAATGAAAGATCTATAATTACGAGGGGTTGGGGGTTTGATCTTAAGCTAAATTTTGTTTTAAATAAAAAAATTCTATGGTCTTCTAACAAATATTATTAACCTTCCTACGGTGTTCTGGCCTTTTTTAACCCAATTCAAATTTGAATCTTCTATACCTAATGTATTTTTTGGAATTTTTAAAAAAAATTTCGTGACTTTATTTTTGTAGTCATTGAAAATATTCAGTTATATGCAGTTTTTAAAAAAATATATGATAGGTTTTTTTTCCAGTAAAAATTGTAGCACAGAAGTCGTTCGGGTCATTTTTGACTCATGTCAAATTTTAATCAGTAGTAAGTAGAACAATTTTCAATATATTTTTCAGTTATTATTGCTCTGTCAGCACATTCATGTTTGCGTTTTAGTTTTTTGTGCTTTTTTAGTGCCCCTAGCACTACACTAAATGCCGCTAGAGGTACTTTGCTGTTCTTAGTCTCTTTCGTTTCTGCAACCGAATTGAATTCACTTCATGGTACTTTTCCGTGTTTAGTTAGAAACTCTTTAAAGTTTACGATATGACATATAGTAGTCGCGGACTTACCAAACATGAAATCGAAGAATTAGTTCCTACAGGGTCGGATGAATAGTTAGTGTTAAAAATCTATATGATTATGTTTCTGGAGCGAACTATTATCTGATGACAACACAGATGACGAATGTGACAGATCAACGAGTCAGGCGACAAGTCTTGTTAGCAAAGAGAATACAATTCAGTGTAATTTAGAACCACCAGTGTCACGTGGAAAGCGTGTAGTAGAAAATATTGTGAACATGACTTCAGGACCTGCAAGATTCACCACATCAAAAATTGACAACGAATATTCTGCGTTTATATTGTTTCTTCCTCCTACTATTGTTAATATTACACTAGACAGCAGTAATATACAAGGAAAGAAAATGTTCGGTGACAGTTGGGGTGATATGAATCCCACTGAACTAAACGCATTTATTGGCTTATTTCAGCTCTCACACCAACTAAAAAAAAACAAGAAATGTAAGCACAAAATGTACTTCACATTGTATTGTCTGAAGTTTTACAAAAAAATTCAGGACTGAATGTTTTGAACAACAGCATTTTTGTTTTATAAATACAGAGCGGCTCATTAAATTCATATTCCGTTATGGTTATGAAAACATCTCTAAAGCAATTTTTGAAAGTATGACTACATAAAAATGTATTAAAAGTGTAATATAAATACATTATTACGTCACAAACATAGATAAAATGTGATTATAAATTGATAATACTTGAAATGAAAGCATGGGTCATTTTTGATCCGAACACTTTGGTGCATGCAACATTTTATCACCATATGCATGTTAACTATGACTTGACATCAAATTTAACAAATTCATAACATTCCAAAACATTTAATAAGAGGATATGGACAGTCAGGTCTTTTTTACTTCCTTTTACAAAAAAGGAATTATTGTATTCGCGAAAAAAAATTTCACTCAAAAATCGACCTTAATTTCCATTTTGCTCACCCCCGAATGAATGTTGAGATTTTTTTTTTCGACTCGACCACACGTCGGTAAGTGCCTAAGAACGTATAGACACGCGAAATATCCATTTTGACGTTCCCGAGTTAGTTACAAGGAGTTTTCTTGTGACGTATGTATGTATGTGCGTATGTATGTAGCATAACTCAAGAACGGTATGTACTAGAAAGTTGAAATTTGGCACGTAAACTCCTAGAGGAATCTAGTTGTTCACCTTTCCTTTTGGTGTCATTCGTGTGTTTCTAAAGGGGTCCTTTGTCCCTTTTTGGGTGGAAATCATTGTTAATCTCAATGCAAACTCAAGTATTGTTATAATTTGGCGGGCACTTGGCCATATATTGCCAGACTTTTTGACACCAAGTTTTGTCGCCAATTTGGCGACAAATTTGGCGATTTTTTTTAATAAAATCTGGTTTCAATGTGGCCAATGTCGGTAATATTTGAAGAATTAACTCTTGAATCACTTTAAAATTGCAACAATGGGGAAATAACATTAAATTGGTGTAAAGGGAAGTCATGTGATACACACTTTAGCTCGTTTTTAAACAGTGTGTAAATTATAAGTAGGATTACATATAACTTCTAAAATTAGAAATAAATTATATATAGCATTTTTACTTCGTTTCAAAGTGCCCTAAAACCTTGGAAAAAGTCTTCGGGCCTGGACTAATATTACACGCCTGTTTTCGCGAAACAGATTGAATTGAAGCATACCACCTGTTATTTCAATATATTTGCATTAAAATGTCTTATATTACTTATCAGCTGTTTACCTAAATTAACTAGACACGTTTACGAAATAGAAACCTTAATAATTTTATTCCTGCTTTATTAATGCAGTCATTTCTTTCTGAAAGTAAGATGCTTCAATGCATCTATATCTGAAAAAAAAGTGCTGCGCCAATGTAAAATTTAGGGCAATAAATCAAGCTGTAACAAGTTGAGCCACTCTCCTCTACTAATCAAATTGAGAATAACGGTAGGTCCCACATAAACGAACTTTATCAATATTAAAATTTTGCGAAACATCAGTAAATGAAAAAAAAAAATCGTCTTTTTGCAAAAAATACTTCCTCACACACACCCTAATGCTTCAAACAGCGGGCTCAGCCCTTTTCTGATTGCAGTAAGTACTTCCAATCAATTCTATCGAGCAAACACTTTTGGGACAGATTTTCATTTTTTTCCTCCGTTGTGTTCCTCCCAAATCTTCTGAGAGCTGAACACCTAAAATTCATCTTTTATCGAGAAAAATACGTGTCTTGAATGTTTATTGAAGTGAAAGTTTTTTTTCATCATTCCGAACACGAAAAAGAAAATATTAGTTTATGAGTCCAGAAAAAGGTGATGTAAAACAGACTTAAGGTTTTCTTAGTGCTTTAGGAGCTTCGAATGTTACCACTACAGCAAAATTTTACAAAGGATATTTTGAAAGCCTTTTTAAAATTTGTTAGCAATATTAAAAAGTGAAGAAAAACATTCAGTATTTTTTTAAGCATGAAAACAAAAATTTATTTGATGATACTTAAGCTGCTTTTTTGCATCTTTAAAAACATATTTTTCATTCTCAGGGAGAAATAAAGAAATGCATGAAATGCAAAAATAAATCGCCAGACAGAAGTTATGTAAAAATGAAAGTCATACCATAAATGTTTATTTTGGAAATTATTAAAAAATGAAAGAGTTTGCTTTCACCAGGGAAAGAGAGTAAAAGAATTTGTTTTACCTTGAAAATATTTAATTTTTAACATTATCAGAAAAAATTCTCCTGAATATATAAAATATTTTTTGCCCCCAACTCAACTACAACTCCAATAATATTAAAACAAAGCTCTTCCCAACCAGTGTTCAAATTTTTTAAAAAATGATGTTGTAAAACTGATTAATTTACTAAAAGCAAAATACTTCTATTTACTCATATATTCTGACATAATAAAGTGCAAAATATATATTAGAACTGATATATTTTACAGATTATTGATTGGTTTTAACTATTTTTTTTAAAAACTAGATTAGGAGTGCCAATCAATGTGTTATCTCTTTATCCATCCACTATAAAATTAAAATCTGTTCGCGTCCGTCTGTCTGTCTCTCTGTCTGTCTGAAGATCCATCTTCTCTAGAACCACTGCGAATCAGGAGTCAAACGAGATACCGATCAATTCGAAATTTTCCAATGAAAACAATAGGACCAATCTCGTAATTGTGCGACTTTAATTAGCAGAGATATTAATTAAAACGTTAATTAACATAACGTTATTCAGGAATTTTTATTTCTTTCCTGCTGCCATTTTGCATATGCGCGAGCAAATAAAATTCTAATAAATGTTTTAAAAGAGATTTTTTGGCTGCTGTCGTCATGATCTCCAGGGGTGAGCGGGATGTGTCAGGGATGGTCGTGAGATGTGAAAGAAAAGTTTAAAGAAAAATTAATTCATTGCTGTGTTTTTATAAAAAAGACAGCTATTGGTCAATAACTCATAAAATTATAGCAAGATTATAAAATCAGTAAGATCTACTACCTTTTCTTATTATAAATAATTCAAAAGACAAAAATTCATGTTTATTTTACTTGTTACTTGTGTTTTTAAGGATAAAACTTAAGCATTTGTGTGTTATGTTTTTTTTTTTTTTTTTTGTTATTGTTTTAGGATATATACAGAGTTAAAAATTTGGGGGTTCACCGAATTACTTGATCCAAAGAGGAGGTTCCAATGTCTAAAAGTTTGAAAACCTCTGCCATAGATGAAGAGTAAAAGTTGTAAATAAAACACTTAAATTGCAGTCGTAATCATACTTCTCTTTATTTTGTTATTACATACATCTAATCAGGAAATTTAGAAATTTCTACACATAAAATTCTAATTTTATTTAAAAAGTTGACTGCTACTAAAACTAACAGTTACTTGAGTCACTACGCACATGATCATGAAAATATGTCAAAACTGTTGGAGGGAAATGACGTAAAATGCTGATGGTACTTGTTAACTACGTAAAATGTATAGTAATATATGCAATTAAGCAAAAATTTAACTTGACTTCAAATTAGGATAGTTGAAGTATTGTAAAAATGAACTTTAAAGATACATTTTAGGTTTTCTTGATATCCGGGAAAATCATTAAAAACGGAATTTCGGACTATAGGGAGAGTGGATGAAATCACATTTTAGTACTAATATCAGTCATCTCTCAATAACTAGAAGTCCCAAGGGACTGATCAAAAAATTCAAGTTATGGGAAGTTTTCCAGTCTCAAGAGTTTGGGACCCGATGAAAACTTTGTGATAAAGAAATATTCGAGTTATAAACTTCGAGTTATCCAGATTCGACTGTATTAAGCCTCCACGTAAATGCGTAGTATTTAGCTCTGTCTAATGCGTGTTTTTTTTTTTTTTTTTGAAAGTGAAAAATAAATAAGAATAATAAGGAAAAAAAGAAATTGTAAGATTTTTGAAAGATATCTATTAGGTATGTGAATGTTAGTATTTGCCGGTTGAATTCGATATTTTCAAGATCACAGACTTTCGCGGCACTATAAACAAATAATTGATTTTCTATTTCAGTGGCAATTTTAAGCGAATAAAAAAAACTGGGAAACTTAAAAAAAACACGTTTCGTAAATCAATTATAAGTATTATATGACCTTATACACTCTCGTTTTTCAAATATTTTCATTTAAATTCTAAATTTGTATCTAATAACTAATGGCTGCAATAAATATGTAAATTAGCGCAGTTTTGGGCCACCTGACATTTCCCTATCATTAAAGTCAGAAGAATAATGCTTGCTGTCGGTACTAAAAGAACTTTTAAAGCATTTTAAGACCAGGTGCAAAGCAGAAAATTATTTTAAAAGTATTTTTTTATAATTTGTTTTAGCTGTAAACTTTCTTTTTACATTCTAAAAAAAATATGCGTGCCTGGAAAAATAATACTGGTTGTGCTGAGAATATACGTTTACTTTTGAAAAATAGCTCAGCATTTCGCAATTAATTAACACTTATTTGCAGTATGGAAATATTTTTGTAGTATATTAGTTTTGTTGGTAAAAGTTTCCTAAACGTTTTACGGAGAACTAATACTTGAAGATCAATTTTCCGAATTTCCCCCAAAGAAGTAAAGTTTTTGTTGAAAATAAAATTAATTATTATACATTCTATGTCAAAATGAAACTATGATTTTTTTCTTCAAATTACCTGAGCCATTTATTTAAAACCTTCAGTTAAACAGGTTTTTATCATGAAAAGAGCATTCTTTTTATAATAAAATGATATGTTACTGGATATGTATTTTTTACTAAAATAAGTGATGCGACAAATTATTTGTCTAAAATGTGAATAAGCAACTGCTATTGTTTTAAAACATATGTTTTTTAAAAATATTGTTATACCTTCTGTTACTTAAAGTAGATTTGTCTAAATGAGCCCCATATGAAGACCTACAACGTAGTAATAATTGTATAGGAAGCATATTTAAGTAATGGTAATGAGTTTTGCTCTTTCTTTTCCCTGAAATGCTAAGCATTTGAAGGGAATGAAGATACAAATAACCCACCATACCCGGTGATAAATCGGAACGCAAGTACACACCGAACTGCTTTATACTTCCTTTTGCAAAAAAAAAAAAAAAAAAAGTATTCGCTAAAAAACTTTAAATCAAAAATCGACCATAATTTCCATTTTGCTCACCCCTAAATGAATGTTGAGTGTTTTTTTCGACTCGACCACACGTAGATAAGTGCCTAAGAACGTATAGACACGCGAACTAACCATTTTTACTATTCCCGAGTTAGTTACAACGAGTTTTCTGGTGACGTCTGTATGTACTTAGGTGCGTTTGTATGTCGTATAACTCAAGAATGGTATGTCCTAGAAAGTTGAAATTTGGTACATAGACTCGTAGTGGGGTCTAGTTGTGCACCTCCGCTTTTGATGGCACTCGGGTGTTTCTAAAGGGGTCTTTTGCCCCTTTTGAGGGGGGGTCATTGTTAATTTCGATGTAAAAAGTGGTGTTATAATGTGGCGGACACTTGGCGATATATTGCCAGTCTTTTGGTCGTCAAATTTTGTCGCCAACTTGGCAACAAATTCGGCGATTTTTCTTCTGGTTTTAATTTGGCCACTGTTGGTGATCACATTAAATTGGAGTAAAAGGAAGTCATGTGATGCACACATCAGCTCGTTAATTGTAGTATTCATAGGCGGTCAACCGTGGAGCTTATGGTTGAAAAGCGGTAGGCAAAGTCACTTTGGTAACCGTTACCCAACCAACCAGTTCCCAACGAAGGGCCTACGATCTGCTACAGTGCTCAACAATTTCCAAACGATGGTCCATCAGAAATATTCGCAGTTGGCCCGACGATGCTCAGAAACTGTAGAGTCATATTTGGTTCAGCACTCGTTTCCAACCCACCATTCCTTATCAGCCGTCCGTCCTGTCCATCCCGTTTTTTCACTTGACGGACTGCCGACGAAGACAGGGTGGCATTCACATACGATCGCCGTACATCAATTACGTGGCTGAATTCACCCACCAAAAATAATAGAGCGCTGCTTGGCGGAAACCAATGAAATGCCATTTAATTTTTTGACGGCCGTCAGATATCAAGGTTCGTCTGATCGAAACCGGTTCCGTCCAAGAAGGCTTGCTGTCATGGCAACCAGCAAAGAAAACCTGCTTCGGGAGGAAAAAAAATGTGATGGATGGAACTCACGGCCGGTATGTGAACAGGCTCTGAGCCATCCATTTCCTCACCTTTCGAGCTACTTGGGTTAGCGCTTAAGATCTAAAATTGCTAAAAAACAGCATGTAACGTGTATATAGAATAAAAATACAATGTAAATGCCAGGCATTGTAAAAATACAATGTTTTACAGCGATTAAAAAAAAAAACTATTATGTAACAACAACTACGCTTGCGACGAACTGATGCAGACTAGATTTATACAGATATTCATTTCATACAGTAAATACAGTAAAACCTGTGAAATTGACCACTCTTGTAAGTTGACCTCTTTTGTCAGGCACGGAATTAGCCCTTATCATATAAATCAACCTTTATAAGTTGACCACCTGTTTGAGTTGAGCGCTAAAATAGTGCACCGCAAATGGTCAACTTATACAGGTTTTACTGTATCAGCAATTTTAACATAGATTCAATGAGTTCCTCAATAACTATCGCCAACTCGCTAAAGGACAACGAATTCGAAAATTCATTTTTATCGCCATACTCGCAACAGATGACCAAGTTTGAAACAAACAATTTGAAGCCAAAAGTTTATCAGTATATCGCCAAGTTGTCGCCAGTTTAGAATATTTTGTCTGCTTGAATATATAAAATTCACTTGCTCCCCCCCCCCCAAAAAGGGATAAAGCCCTCTTTATAGAGTCCTCTTTTTGAACATCCAAATGCGATAAAACGGGGATATGCAGATCTGGATCTCACTTAGAGTGTTGATGAAATTTTTCATCGTCCACTGCATAAAGTTTTCGAGTTATGCGAGGTACTCACAAACAGACGCAGCGAGAAAACTCGTGATGACCAACTTAGGATTGGTCAGTTTCGTGGACACAATTTGCGTGCAACGTACGGAAGAACAAAAAAAAAAAAAAAAAAAAAAAACTGCCCAACATTTGAGTGAAAATGCTGTCAGAAATATATTAATTCCTTTATTTCTTATAAAAAAGTAGAAAAGAAAAGAAAAAGTAACTTGAATTAATTTTAGAAATACCAGCTTTGTAAGTACGATTTTCTGGGAGCTAAAAAGTGATATTATTTCAGAAAAGAGTAAACGAAAATGTTTTTATTTATACGCATAATGAAATTACTATCGCAGAAAATATTATTCTTGTAATTTAATTTCGATCAAAATGATTATGTTTCTACGCAAGAAAATGCACTTTAGTTTGTCATCCAGATGCTTGCTCCATTATTTCTCACTTTTCTATGGAAAACAGGAGAAAAAATGAAATCGCCGACAGCAGCTTCAACTGATTTCTTATTGATGATACATTTTGCATCATTAAATATTATTTTGTGTCATTTGTAACTAGTTATTATATTATCCATTCGCATTATTTCTAGTTCAATCTGGAGTAAAATGTCTTGATCTGATTTTAAATTTTTATGAGATTTTTTTTTAAAACCTTAACAAATTAAATGGAAAGCAAAATGGTTAACACATTTGTTTTCTAAAGATTACGGTCCGACAACTTGCGAACAGTAAAATTGAATTGAGATTTAATCAAGGTTTATGAAAATTTGAAGTATATATCATGTTTAATAAAACTTGATGCTCTTTGGCAATGCGTACTGATATTGCAAAAACGAAAAACTACAGCTTATCTTGGATAAAGTTTTAATTTTTGACTACACAGCGGACGGTATTTTAACGTAAAGAAAGGTGGAAATTATTAAGGAAAAATGAAAAACGCAAATAAAATCACACATAGTAATGGCCAAAAGTCTTACGGTATGACACTTGACGCCCTCAGACACCACCCGCACCTACCAATTGCTCGGTTTATCGATTTTAAATGCTCAGATAAATCTGAGCAAGTGGGGGTCTCTGAGGAACTTTATTTAAATGTACAAAAAAATTACATTATTATCTGTAACAATTTTGATTTGCTCTTGAAAATTTTGTGATAATTTAACATTAATGTACGTAATAAAATAGACAAAACCAATACATAAAAGCTTTACAATGATACAATAAAACACAAACGACGCTAGAGAGTTGTTGCTTCACAGAAAATAACGTGTTAAAGTGCAGAAAAAAAAAACTAAATTTAAACGATATTAACTATTGAAAATAGGAAAAATATGTGTATTAGTCAACGCCGTGAAACGTGAAGCCTTCATTAGAGACTGAAAATCGAGTTAAGTCTGATGCGGGTATGATGTCTTACGGTATGAAAAGGTTTCAGACCAAAAAGAGAAGTAGTTTAAACTTAGTACTTGACACTGTCACAAAAGAATGACTTTTAAATAAGAATATACGATAAAAGAAACTAATTGTGGATAAAAAAATACGTATTGCACGCAATAAAACTGTGTAATATCAATATAAATCTTTAAAGAGCTCTCTTGCACGGGGGCTCCTGAACTTTTCCAAGTCCTTAAAAGAACTGTAGTTTTCTCATGGCACTTCTAGTAATTTGTCGTGTGTACGTTTGTATAATATAGAAGTAGATAGATAAGCATCATATCTACCACATCTATGCACATGTGTATAACTTCGTGGGAAAAATCAGAAATTTTGTAGCTACAGGGTTCTACTTTATTGCTTGCTATGGGAAGATCTTTTAAGGCTCCTAATATTGAGAAACGGTATCATTATTACTTGCTATTATGTTTACTGAAGTAACATATCTGAAACTGGCTATGATTGGCATAAGTAATCAATGTGATTGTCTCATTAGCAACAAAGATTTGGTGCCATTGAACTCTTCGGGGCACCCACTTTGGGAACCCCTGACCTTGGGATCTATTTTACCAATAGTCTGAGACAGTTTCAGACAAATTTTCCTATTTTTCATCTTTACCGTACGCGTAATGGTTTCGTGTACAGTAAAGGTCATTTGAAGATATTTTAAAGTAGCATAAATTGTTGTCCGTATATATTCTAAATATTTATTATTAGTATTATTTCTTTCGTAAAATTCATTATCAAAATCATCACAACTGTAAGTGACTGACCCGTAGTCCATTTAAGTGTGACACTTACATCCTTTGACTAGTTTACGGGGAATGCGTAAACATATGGGGCTTATAAGGGGTTAGGAAAAATCTTGTAGGGCACCAGGAAAGAGTTACTGTGTATTTACTCATTACTTGTACAGTACTTCTAATAAGGAAACTGTCATGGATGATACAGTGGTTTAGTTAAAACATTGTATTGGGGAGGGGGGGATATTTAAAGATAAACCTGCTAACCTTGTAATATACAACATTCAAGTTACTTGCTGCGTTTCTAAATAGAATTAAATTAATAACCGTGTTTATCTTTTAAAAGAAACAGGCGGGTCAGATATATGCCATTTTTGATTTCGCTAAAAATTTTAGTGGTTTCTTCGAATGATTTTGGAAGACACATATTTTTTCTTTTCTTCCAAAAAACTTTCTTGTGACCCACAAAAAATTCTTTCACCGGCAGTTTCTACAAAGTACTTTTGCACTTTGGAATAGTCAGGTCCAGTATTTTAAAGTTTTTTAGTAGGAAATGGGCAAAAGGTATTTATTTTGTTCAGATTTTAGAAATACGTTCAAAATGCTCAATTGCATTCTTTCTTCAAAAGTTTAAGTGTAGATGATTTCAGTGATCCCTTAAATGACGAGCCTAGGTACATTGCTGTCTTCTATAAAACACTCAAGTTATCGTAAACAGCACGTATATAGCAGGAATGTATGTAGTTGTTCTTAAATTATACATTGTAATCGAAGCAACCTTAGATACAGTTTACGGCGTCTCTCAGTCTCACGTTGCAGAATTTCTAGATGGAGTTAGAGACGTTGTCATTCCTTTCAATCGCTTCTTTTGCGTTTGAGAAATAGCCAGAAGTCTTCTGGGGTCATTTAAGGAAAGTTAGAAGCCTATTGAATTCCAGGGCTTTAGTTTACATTAAAATTGTCTGAATTGACTGCAAAAATCGGCTGAGAAATCGTCAAGGAAAGGCATCTACATCTGTGGATAGGTTGCAGTAGCTCCGGTCCCTCCTTCATTTTCCAAAAAAAAAAAAAAAAAAAAATAATAAAAAAAAAATAAAAAAATAATAAATAAATAAATAAAATAAAAAAACTCGACGATATAGCTACACACTTCTTCAGTCAAATCCTGTTTTAAGTAACTGTCGCTATAGAAAAAACGCGAAACTGTTTCTTTTTGTTCATAATGGTTCAAGGATATCTCATGCATACGAGTTTGACTCATATCCATCTGGTTTGCGCTAAACAATAAGGTCAAATGCTCTTAAGTAAATATAACTAATAAAAACATCATATAAATGGTTGTGTAAAAAATCTCATAAGCAGCAATTAAACATATATTTAACATAATGTGTAAAAATCTAACTGTATTGTATTTATTCTGCATAGTCACTATGTATTTCCTTTACTTCCCAAGTTCCATAAAGGAACGCATAAAATAAACATGGGCACTTGTTGGATAAATAATAAATTATATTGTTTTCTCGAGTACCAATATATGATGAAACCAGAGATCCAGATGTTTGTTTCTTTAGCGCATTATTATCAAAACATGAAAGGGGAAAATTATTCCTCTCGTATCTGTAATGATACCCATCTATTTCACGATTTTGTATTAATGCCCTGAAGAGATGTAGTGTTTTGTTCATAATATTTTTCTTTGAGGTTTTCTTTATGTTTCGCTGAAAATATGTATTTTTCTCCATTATTCTTGTTTAACTGTTTTATTATGGTAACGGAAACTGGTTTTTCTTAAAGAAGATTTTTGTAAATTTTATGAGGTGTAGGTAGTTTTGTAAGAATGTTAAACTTTTATTTTGGGATATGCGAGACAGTTCTACAAAACATTGTAATGCCCAATAAGATATAATAATTAATCTGAATGGTATAAATGTCTAGTTAAAAAATAAACCTGACTACACAAATCCTTTTATAAATCGCCGGCATTTTCACATCGTTGATTTTGATTACTTTATGATAATCATGTGCTTTTTTGAGCATAACTTTCAAATTTTCAACTCTAAAAGGTTTAAGGGCGTTATGGGACATTGAATACATTTTTTTTAACGAAAGCAATAATATGAACATAAACAAAAATATACTGTATTTTTCGTTCTCACTATGACTAACAATGTCGCACTAAAATATAAATAAAATATAATTGCTCTACAACAGACTGAACAAAATATTTATTTAAAAAAAAAACAGATTTAAAAATGGTTAGTTTTCATAATCCTCACTTAACAGCCAAAATCACTGATCGAGTAACACTCAGACATTCTCGGCAATGAAGTTATTTTTTTTTAAATGAAACACATTATAATTGAGAAAGTTCATTGAATTTTGTATATGTTTTGACTAATAAATAGCTAAGAGATTCTTGATCCGTCATACTCTGACAGGCGATTTTCTAGTAAGAAAAATAATTTTCAATCGTATTTGATAGTGTATAATAGCTTGTTGTTTTAACTTGATTCAGTTTTAAGCGTTGCATTTACTGTCGAGAACTGCATTGAACTGGACAGTTTTTTTTTTGCTTATCTGTATACAAGCATACAAGCTCCTATACCTTTCATCGTCTTGTTTAGGTCCTTCCAGTACTTTTTATACGACATCTGTTTGATAACGCTATACTAAACATTCATTTTAAAGCTGGTTTAAAAAAAAAGGAGTTTTGTAACCTCAAAACATTTAATTGCAAAAATTCGTATTATTTGAGACTTATTTGTAGTGTTTTTATGACTTCTTTATCAGCAGAAGGACTTCTAGTGTTATTTATTCCCATGCGTTAAAAAAAAGTGAAAAAAAAAAGTTGAATTACATTGTTGTGTGGAGGATAAAATTGGTGATTGATCTTCACTGCTGATTGAATAGGGCTGCGTTCTATCTTCTACCCATTATTTCCATTATGATGAGATTTCTTGTTATTAACTGTTTAAAATTGGTTTAGTTTAACAGATGCTGTTGTTTTCTAATGCCCAGACTAAGAAAAATCGTAACGAAGATAGTGAAAATAAAATTTTACTCCAGTTGTACCCAGCCAACTTATAGAAAAATACTTAGGGCATACAAGGGCTAAAAAATATTAATAACACTCACACATACATATAAATTATAATTAAAAGCATTGCTATCCTACTGCATCTATTAACATTGAATATAAAAATATACAAATATAAACTCCAAAAGCGAACTATAACACAATCATAGAAGTTAAAAGTAAAAAAAAAAGAAAAATTAATTTGAATTTTGTCATATTGAATTCAAATTATGTTTTTCGCAATCACGAGTGTGTGTGTGTGTGTGTGTGTGTATGTAGGCGTGTATGCTTGTGTGTGGGGTTATGTGTGCTTGCGTGCAGGGGGGTGGGTATGTGTATGTGTGTGTAGGCGTGTGTGTTTGTGTCTGTGTATGTGTGTAGGCATATGTGTTTGTGTCTGTGTGCAGATATATGTGTTTGTGTCTGTGTGCAGGCATATGTGTTTGTGTCTGTGTGCAGGTATATGTGTTTGTGTCTGTGTGCAGGCATATGTGTTTGTGTCTGTGTGCAGGCTTATGTGTTTGTGTCTGTGTGCAGGCATATGTGTTTGTGTCTGTGTGCAGGCATATGTGTTTGTGTCTGTGTGCAGGCATATGTGTTTGTGTCTGTGTGCAGGCATATGTGTTTGTGTCTGTGTTCAGGCATATGTGTTTGTGTCTGTGTGCAAGCATGAGTGTGTGGGTAGTTGTGTGTATGTGAGTGTGTGTTTGTGTGCGTATGTGTTTGTGTATGTGTGTAGGTGTATGTATGTGTGTGGGTGTATATATGTATATGTTTGTGTGTAGGTGCGTGTATGTATGCGTGTAAGTGTAGGATATTGACGAAACCTGGAGACGGTTTTCGCTAGAGGAGCAGCATCGTGAGGAGTCGGTCGACGCGACGGTGATGCTGCATAAGGTGGCGGGGGGGGGGGGGGGAATAAAATCATATGACATCAAAACAGTCAAATGAAAGCAATAAGCAATCGTGATTGCGCAAAAAAATGTGAAAAGGCCCGCGAATAATCGAAAGTTTTTATTGTATTAAAATTTTAATAAATATAATGTGATTTTTGAATAAAAATGATTAGCGAATACGATATTTCTTTTACTTCCTACAGGGAAAAAAAATAGGGTTGCACCCACAATTTTAAAGGATTGCATTTCACTAATGTTTAAAAGAAACGTATAAAGGTATGGTTGACGTAAGAACCTGAATCCCTCAAATATAAGAAAGACGATTTTCGACAATCCTTATTTAAACTATAATATTTTATTCAGAACTGCATGTATACCATAACTGAACATTGCATCATATAATAAACTTAATATCATACATTTGCCAAAAATGGAAATCTGAGAAACATATTTCAGGTATCGGAAAAATACGCTTACATCAGTCTTTTTCTATGTTTAGATAATAAGAACGCAGATGTGGACTATTTGTATTTTCTTTTGGGTGGTTACTCTTGTGCGATATCATTATGTATTATGAGAAAATGCTTCATGTTTTCGATAAAATCTTGTTATAAATGTAGTTTGTGTAACTAAAGTGGAGAAATATTTTCGAAGAAATATATATTTTTGAAATGTGGATATGTAAATTGTTACTTTTACGGAACGTAAAACTATCTTAGTATGTTTTTCCTTGCGTGACATACTCAAGTAATGAGTAATAAATTCAAACGTTTGTTACTACAAAAACAGATTTTGGAAAATATTTTTAAATGTCCTAGTTAAATTTAAGCATGATTTATGGTCAAAAAAACAATTTGGCAACACTGGACGGAACTAAAAGAAAAAAAAACAGCAAATAATTTACTTCCAAATCTAAAAAAAGTAGGAGACATTTCAAAAATTGCTTTTTGTGTACGAAAAGAATGATTGATTACCGGAACAGTTACCAGGGACCAGAATTTCATTACCAGGTTAAAAATATTTCTTCAAAACTTTATATATTATTTACTCGCATCAGAAATAAATTTAATTTAAAAAAAAATTGTTATGCAGAAATGCTGTCCAGGACAATGACATCAAAAAGGTAACACACCTCAGTTTTGAACTTAAAAATTATGAGACCACAATTCATTTTTAGGACTGAAAAATATTCTAGGAATCCAAAATACAGTTAGGATAAACTTTGTTGCTATACTTCACATTAAAAATTATTTCTTTTTACATGTAATAATTGAACTCATTTCTAGAATAGAAAGTGAGATGAAAACCTTGGGGGAAACGTTGAAATGATGTATCTTTGCAATCCAAAAAAAAAAGAGATGGATGAAGTAATGTTATTTTACATATATAAGCATGCATACTTTAACACAACAAATTTAATGTGTGAAATGTTCACACATTTTTAAAATCAATTTCAGTACTTCTGAGAAAAAGATTCGAACGGGTTGGAAGAGTAACTTTCTGGTTACTCAAAAATTTTCTTAGGAAATTATAAATGAATTATTGGTTTTAAAAGAAGAGAAATACATTGACAAAATTAAGTCTAACAGTGAAAAAAAAAAAAAAAAAACTTTGTGGATCCACTAACTCTCGTGTTATTCTTCCCGGACAAGATATTGCTAAGATATTGGAGAATCATCCGTCCGCATCATGTTCAATATTTTGAGTAATCTGAGGGAAAGTACATGAAAATTGTCTTTTAATATAAGGTTTATTTCTTTTTTTTATGTACTGGTAATATGAAAAACATATTACCGATGTGCAAAGTAAATTGTATTTAAGATAGCGCTAAAATATAAGTTTTACATAAAGGTATGCAAAAATTTTGAATCATAAATATAGTAAAACTTAGACTCGCTGCTTAATATCTGAGAAACACTGATTTTGAGATTTAGGTGCATTGTTTGAGATAGACTTACGACAGCGATAAATAAACAATGATAAAACTCTCTTTACCGTAATCCTCGTTGTGTTCCCTCTACGTCGTCGTCTCATCACTATCCGGTAAATCAACATTGTCTAATGTTCACATCAACGAACTTGGATAACAATCGCGATGTGTCATAGCAGGTATTTAGCCAATCAAAATGTCTTAATATGAAGGCTTTGGTCATAGAACTTACATCATAAATCAATGTCAAGTGTACTGGTGAGGATTACATAATGTAGCAGTGGTTGCGGCAAACATAATTACGCCATATAGAAATCGCTCGAAGGTATGATACATGTTGTTGATCGGGGTGAATGAGATGCCATAATATGTTGAGGGGTAAAAACCGTACATGTTTAAATGTCTAGAGAGCAAAGATGAACAAGTACAGTTTTTAAAAAAAAAATAAAACTATAAAAGAACAACGCTTTGCACATCTTAGTGTCATTTATTTGTGATACACTATGCAAAACTTCAAGGTAATGAATGTTCTAGACTAGGAACAGAGTCACAATAAATGGTGTCCACTTTTGACTTTCGATAGCTATTTTTTTTTTTAAATATATTCAGCGAAAAAATTAAATAACCTTAAGAAGATTTATTCTGAATCATGCAGCCAGGGAAGTCTACTGATGCTGGGAAGCAGTGCGCCTTCCCCCCATTCCGCGAGATTTATAAGTGCGCCTTCCATAAGGATTTTTTTAAAGCTTAAAATAGTGTTATTTTTTCAGATCGTGCGTCCTCATACCTCTTCGCCCCCCCCCTGCCAAGGGGCGGGGGGGTGAAGAGGAGTTTCTATGTACCTCAATGTATACGTCTCAGTCTTAAAAGCGTGTCTTCGTAGCACGACATACGGTATGATTTTTTAACTAATAAAGAAACGCACGGCTGCAACTTTTGGATATTAAGTACTAATTTTTTGTCAACCATTTTCAAGGAAATGTTGGCCCGTTGGCAACTGATGACCGCTAATCTAGGGTTTTACTTTAAAGTCTGTACATTTTGTACGGTAAAGTTTTTAGTGATAATTAAATTAAAAAGCACATATGGGCTGAGTTTTAAAAACATGGGCTACACTTCATGAAATGATACAGTACCTACACATAGACAGTTTGGAATCACAAAGCCTTTCAGGGCTGGAAAGGCATTCATCATTTAATAGCCGCCTGTGTTCTATGGGAGGCAAATGTTTTTTCTTAGTTGTACAAGCAATGGTATACAGTTCAACTTTGTGAATACGATCTCGGTTAATAGGAAATCACAGCATAAAAAAAAACAGTTGCATTTTTAAAAATACCTTGTGGCTGTAGTTGATGAATTTCGTAAGCTGATTTGCTGAAAAAAACTTCTAGTGGTGTCTGATAACACTTCATGCACCAACTCGTTTCAAGTTTTGTGTAGGGGAGGGCGGGGCTAAAAGTTCCGCGAGTAAGTTGTTACCTTTGAAATAGTTCAATGGAGAAAAAAAATAAATGTATTTTGTCAATACCTGGTAAAATGGAATGTTGCAGTGCACCGATGACAGCCATACTTATCAGACCAGGGGCGTTCTGTATATTAAAAGTTGACCACGTGCATCATTGATTTACTTTTGTAAATATTTTCGTTTTTAAACTTTTTCGTCTTTTTCAGAGACTATAAATGATAGACTATAGTTCTTTGGTGTTTTTATGCAAATATGTACTGTGCATCCTAAATTACTCCGCTGAAACGATTTACGTTTCGTTACTAACCTATAATTTAATTTTTCAAGGACTTGTGCTTGTGGGGCTAGTTATTCCTACTTTGTGGGGCCCAAGGAACTCCTTGTCCCTATTTATCTATATCAGTAGTGCAGTAAACAAAGACAGAATATATGCATATATTCATCACCGTGAAATATAGAAATCGGAGAATGTCGACTCTCACCTGTGATTCACCGAAAATATTTGGTCGTTCTCTTATAGAAAGATAAAAAAATATAAAACTTTGGAAAATCTAAATATGAATAAAAATATCTTTCATATCTTAGTATGAAAATATGAAGTTGTAAAATTTTTTGCTCTAGAGCTGAGCCACCTTGCTGTGATTTGAGAAAGTAGCCGAAGCGGTAAAAGAGTTCAATGCTACTCAGACAAGGCAGATGTCTCATTAAACAGGTCATATCCTACGCAAGTGGATCTGTCTAGGCTTTACCTGTTTAGTCGTCATTAGCCAGACTGTAGCTTCTACTTTGTGAGTTTAGCCTGGTCAAAATTGTGTAGGACTTTCATTATTGTAGGCATAAATTACAAACACAAGTAACCTTCCTTTTCGTAATCCAGAAAAAGCTAGTTACTATAATATTAATTATAAAAAAATTTTAAATACTACACAAAAAACAGTTGTTATAGCATAGAGGCATATATTACGGTTTTAATCTCCGAATAATAATTCTAGAACTTCATTTTCTTAACACATTTTGAGCTTGTTTAAACAACGGAACTTCTAACCCCGCTCTCCCCTACTAAATGTATAGTATGTAGCAAGTAAAAAATAAAATATACAAAATAATAGCATTTTTATGCAAAAATAGCTGATAAAATATGTTGATAGTTCTGGAGAATAATTGAGGAAAATTCAGAAAATACATCATTATAGTATATTCAATAATCACTCTGTTCAGGTATTTTACGGCGTGGTAGGGTCTTTATAGAGCGATTCACGATCTATAATGTTCTAGGACTGCACTGTAGGAGAAAGAATGCCAGTTACGTATGCAAAAATTGAGCAGATTTTAATTAACAGAAAAAAAAACATGCTACTAGGAAAACATAAGCAATTTGAAGGGATAACAAACTCTATCCTCTTTTAGACGTCAATGTTAGTTCTCTAATCTAATTCTTTGAGGTTTTCTGACCATAATTTTTCGTATAAACTCTTGCGGATACTCGGTAACAAGCTGTTACTTACGTAAAATGGGGAAAAAAAAGCTAAAAATTAACTTGGTAAATAATGTTTTTATGCCATAAAACGTAATGCAAATATGAATTTTTATTTTTCATAACATAATCGGACATTATTTTAAGTGCTCTAAACATATAACTATCTTGCTAAAGAAGTTACCTGAAAAGAAGTTAATATATAAACAAGTTGAAGTTAAAATGTAATTTAAAAAATACAAGTTTAAAAATAAATATTATTAATATAAATAATTATAAAACTTAATACAATTTAGAAAGCATTTTGAACTGAAATGATTATTTATAGCAGGAAACTTAAGCTGCATTAGTTGCCTTAATTTTGTCAGATTTATGTTATTCCGTTCCATATCACATTTTAATCAAAAATGACTTCTGTATTTGTTTTGAAAGCATGTTTTGATACTTTATTAAAGAAGAAAAATTATTTAATATTTCAACGTAAATTTAGAAAGGCAATATTTGTATCGTAATATTTTACAAACGTTATTTATTATTAAGTTTTGAAATTTCGCATTATTTTACTAACCTCACTTTTTTACAACATAAACTAAACTTTCTAACATAACAAAGGGATGATATCCATAAGAAACATCATGATTCTTTCCCTCTGCAGTACAAACCAAAAACAACGAAAGCAAAATCTTAACAAAACTGTTACTTTATTAGCTAAAACTCCTCTTTAACCCGAGTTGCAAAATTATCAGTGTACAAAGCTTATATTAATCAATTCGAATAACAATTACATTGCTTAGCATGTGTTCTTAAGCTTATCAAAATATATTTCTGGAAAGCCTTTAGTCTTCGGATTAGCGTTGTAAATCAACGTCACTGTCGCAGTTTGGTCTTTTGGTGGATTACATTATGTTTCTCAAGTAGTGACAAGCTTTAGCTAAGTTTAAAGCTCGCTGTACTCAAAGTTTTAATAGAGGACATCTTAAACAATGGCACATACATGAAACGATTATTTCAATGCGTAAAATATGCAATGATATATGTATTTTTTTTTTTTTTAAATAAATTCAGTTTGATTACTTTAAATTTGGAACAGTTGTTTTTAATGATTTTTTTTCAGTGCAATACTTTATAAACATATTGTGTTATTTAATTAGCATCTTATGAAATAACTCTCAATTGCACTTATTATTTATGCGAATACTCATTCACACACAATTTTCATTCCTCATCACTCCAATACCCTCAGACTATCCTTGCATGTAGTTCGAGGGTATTCAAAAACATCTTTTTAACTGTTGACAAAGTTTCAACGAAATACTTTAAGGTTTTTAAATATGTACATTAAGTACTTTCGTTATAAGTTTCTATATTATCAACAAACTGATTTTTGGTTTACCGTTTTGTTGCCGTTGAAACCTGCGGTTATAGCAAAATGCGCACTTTAAGTCACTACTGCTGAGTGACGGGAACTCAATACTTTCTTTGCCAAAAAATCTAAGGAAGAAAAACTTTAAGTGTGTTCGGTGTAACTACTTTTAAAGCCCAGTTATGTGTATGTAAACTTTTTGTACTATAAAAATCTTTTCGTTATTGAAAGAATACATTTAAAAATGCTTTAATTAAAAAACTGTTTTTCTTTTATTTGCAACCCTTACTTTATTAACGCTTTTTCCAGAACAGAAAAATAAACGAAAAAAAAAACTTTTATTTTGTATTGATTTCTTTTGCTCACAAATATTTATGCCCTTATCATTTCATTAAAAAATATCATAACTGAAGATCAATAGAATGCCCTTTTCAAAGTCATTCATTATTGATTTCTCAATTACCTATTGCATTTATATTTTTCGTACAATGTTGCTTACAAAATGAAATGAACTCAATGCATTCTTTTCAGTTTTTTTTTTTTTTTTTAATCGATAACTCGATTGTGATCACTTAGCGTAATATGATTCTAGATGTGTTCAGTTTTTCTTCATTATTTTGCGTGCTTGACTCGACACACTCACTAAAAAACGTAATTATTTTAAAATTTTGTGTTTTTTAAAATAAAAGGGGGGGGGGGGGTGGTGAGGATATTTGTCTTTTTTTTCTGCAATTAAATTTCATCCTGGTTTAAGATTGGATGTCCTTTTTCTCTCTTGCCATTGTCTATGTGTGAAAGTGTTGTTGGGCTGTAAATGACTACTTACCCTATAAACGAGTCCTTATGGCATGTAGGTATTGTGGAAATCGAACTTCACACCAACTTACGGTATAGTCGGAGCCGTGAAGCAGTGCACCCCAAGTTGCCAGCCTAGCTGGCACAAGACAACAGCAACAACAATTAAGCAGGGTATCCAAGTTACAGTTTTCAAGAACTATCCTCCCGTAACATGTAGGGTATTTTCACTTTTTCTCCAAGCGGGAAAGCTTAAGAAAACAAGCTGATGTGTGCCTCACATGACTTCCTTTTACTCCAATTTAATGTCATTTTCCCATTATTAGTAATTGTAATGTGATTCAATAGTGTACTCTCTTAATATCACCAACAGTGGCCAAATTGAAACCAGAAGAAAAGTCGCCAAATTTGTCGCCAAGTTAGCGACAAAACGGTGATCAAAAGACTGGCGATACGTCGCCAAGTGTCCGCCAAATTGTAACACCACTTTAGTTGAGATCGAAATTAACAATGATTTCCCCCCAAAAAAAGGGCAAAAGAACCCCTTAGAAACACCCGAATGCAACCAAAAGAGGAGGTGCACAACTAGACCCCACTAAGAGTCTACGAACCAAATTTCAATCTTCTAGGACATACCGTTCTTGAGTTATGCGACATACATCCGCACATACGCTCATGCATACGTACATACAGACGTCACGAGAAAACTCGTTGTAACTAACTCGGGAACCGTCAAAATGGATATTTCGCGTGTCTATACGTTCTTAGGCCCTTATCCACGTGTGGTCGAGTCGAAAAAAAAACTCAACATTCATTCGGGGGTGAGCAAAATTGAAATTAAGATTGGCTTTTGAGTGAAATTTTTTTCGCGAATACAATACTTCTGTTTTTGTAAAAGGAAGTAAAAAAAGTAACAAGAACCAAAATCTCTCTAGGTTTTGTTTATGTAATTTCTGTTTTAAATTGTTTTATCAGGCATAATTATTCATAAAAAATCTTAATATGGTTTGAAGAACAAAAATAGTTTTGAAATGAATTTGCAAGGAAAAAAGTCGTACCATACTGTTTACCAAAAACGTGTAATGTGGTCAAAACTATCGATTTAAATTCGGTATAAATGAACATGTCAGTTTTCTTAAAGGTACGTTTACATAAGAACCGGTAACGTCCCGTGCTAAGAAAATACAGATATTAATAGCATTACTATATACTTTGTTTATACTTAAATTTTCTCTTGGTGGAGTTTTTTGCGACTGATAGAGCAGTTTAAAGTGACTAGCGAAAAGTAAATAAAAACATTGGATAAAAATTATTTAAAAAAAACTTAAAAATCAAGAAATTCTTACGTATAATAATATTTCGTGATTCCGTATTTCATGGCCGTTATTTCAAGGTATCTAGGGAAAGAGTGGGTACAGTGAGGCAGGGAGAACAGTGACACGGCAACCAATTATTTTCTGTTTTGATATTTCCGGACTAGCAAAACTTGTGTTAAGTCACATTAACATGCTGTGAACATTATTTCAGAAAGAAAGTTGAGTTCAGATCCAAGGTGAGAAAATAATTGCGTCTTAATAATTTAACCCCATCAAAGTAAATTTTGCGCATTGATTGTTGTATCGTTTCTTGCCTTGTTTGATTTTTTTAAAAAACTGATATTTTTAATCGTTTATTAACCTATTATTTAACGTTCATTTTAGCAGTAAAATGATTTTGTTATTTTTCTTTGTATGAAAATGGTGCTTACTTATTTCAGCTATAGCAATGAGGGGACATTGAGACGGGAACATTGAGACAGCATGAGTTCATGTCTGACTGTTTCCGTGGTACTTTTATATAAGAAGTTTAAAAATTATGTGTTTTATAGAATTAATTTACAGCTAAACTGTTGAGAAAAATACTAACAAGATCAGTTTGAAAACCTTTTACCAACACAATAATTAGCTACGGCCATTATATCGAAATAATACATATATGTATTTACTAGATTTTATATAAATTATATGGTGGATTTATTTCGATTTCATATTTATATAACTTTAGTTTTTAACCCGAAAAAAAGAGAATTTTATTATAAATGCGTGTATGTGTGTGTTTGGCATCGCGCTGCACCTATTTTATTTTATTTTTACAAAAAATACTTAACGGATGAACCGGTTTTGATATTTTTCTTTGTTTGAAAGGTACTTTATCGAGAGTGACTTTATCTAGGTTTTCTCAACCTACGGCCCTCGGGTCATATGAAACCCGCTAATTCCATCATGTGCAGTAGTCCCTAAACGAAAAATCAGATTCTGACATTATTTTTTGTTTGTAATGTGACTTGATCAAGCTCGTAACCCAGGGTTAAAACAACGCAACCAGCATCCATTTGTTTTCAGGTCCATCTTGATGCTTTCAATGTTCACTAGCTCGATAAATGTGTGTCTCACTGTTCCCACTTACTGTGTCTCACTGTTCCCACTTACTGTGTCTCACAGTTCCCACTTACTAAGTCTCACTGTTCCCACTTACTCTGTCTCACTGTTCCCACTTACTCTGTCTCACTGCTCCCACTTATTGTGTCTCACTGCTCCCACTTACTGTGTCTCACTGTTCCCACTTACTGTGTCTCACTGTTCCCACTTACTGTGTCTCACTGTGCCCACTTACCGTGTCTCACTGTTCCCACTTACCGTGTCTCACTGTTCCCACTTACTGTGTCTCACTGTTCCCACTTACTGTGTCTCACTGTTCCCACTTACTGTGTCTCACTGTTCCCACTTACTGTGTCTCACTGTTCCCACTTACTGTGTCTCACTGTTCCCACTTACTGTGTCTCACTGTTCCCACTTACTGTGTCTCACTGTTCCCACTTACTGTGTCTCACTGTCCCCCACTTACTTGTGTCTCACTGTTCCCACTCATTGGAGGAACATTGAGACAAATTCGTCTTTCTGTTCTTTTTTTTTGTGTGAATTCGTAAATTTTTTTCTAAACAAAGTTTTATTATACCTATTACAATAATACATATTATAGAATTTAAAAGAAATCAATTTTTTTTTAAATAAAAATAATGATTGAATTTTGCCGTCTCACTGTACACGTTTTTACTATTTTCCTAATACCTTTTTAGTTGCACCGTTTTCTTAAAAGATTTTAGCATCATCCCTAAACTAATTTAAAAAATTGAAAGACATTAACTTATTCTAATAAAAACTATAATCGCATTTTACTTTTACATTTTACCCTAAGGAGGGAGAGAGGCAGAGAAGCAGAGGAGGGAGGGGAGGCAAGGCATAGGGGTAACATTTTTCTGAGAATGTATAACTAGATGCATAAAGGAGGGCTTTTAAATCTCTAAAGTGAAAAGTTAAATGAAACAGTTGAATATGAATAAGCTAAATGAAAATGATTTACATATTCAATTTTTGCACTATATTTTAAGTGCACTTAATAATATTTGCTTAATTGGTAAGTTTACCCTTGCGAACAGGTTGTCTGGTTTCAATTAAATAAAACTTTATTTGAATTAGTTATTTTTATGCTACTTTTTAATGGTTTTTATTTTTTATTTTGCATGCAATGCCTTAAACTTTACCTTTCCTTAGTAAAATGTTTATTTTATAAATATGTTCATTTGAAAAGCAGTAAAAGTTTATTATTATAATTTTATTATTATAATTTTATTCATACTATATTTATTCAGTTAATATGGCATTTTTTAAAGTTACTTAGACAACTTTTTTTTTTTTTGAGAGAGGAGATAAAGAGACATGGTGTCACAATTATTTTTCTTCTGACAAACCTATTTTGTTTAATAGTAAAATAAAAACGAAAAACTATTTGCAAAACCTGCAAGGCATTGACTGCGCCGTTGAAACGTGCAGTGCTTAAATTCAGTAAAAGTTTATTATTTTAATTGTATTTATCTGATTTGTATCAGATAATATGGCATTTTTTAAAGTTACTTAGGCCATTTTTTTGAGAGAAAGAGAGAGAAATAGAGAGACATGTTTTCAAAATGATTTTTCTTCTGACGAAACTATTTTATTAACTAGTAAAATAAAAACGAAAAATTGTTTACAAATATGTAAAGCATTGACTACGCCTTCAAAACGTACAGTGCTTAAATGCATTTTTCAAATTGAATAATGATGTTAATTTTGAAAACAAATATGCAATTATGTAACAAAAGATCTTTTAGCCACATCCGGAAAAAATAGTTTTAATTAGAGAGAGTTTCTCTCTTCTTCACTTTAAAAACTCAGTTAACCTTCTTTCAAAACAAATTAGGAACATATTTTAAACATAGGGATAAAAAATAGTAACCTTTCCAAAATATCTTCGATTTTAATCACTACCCAAAGTATGCCTCATCAGCTTTTTTTTTATTCAAAAAGATTTTCTTAATTACTCAGACAAAAGAAAATCGCAAAACATTGCAGAGCCTGAAATTAAAAATGCCTATTTACAAGTTAGAAGACAAAAGAAAAAGAAATGATTAAGTTTTCTAAACTACACTGAAAACCAAGAAAAATGTTTATGAAGATCTATATTCTTTAAAAAAACTCGAAGCATTCACTTCTGCTAAAAATGTTAAGCAGCCTTCAAAGTCAAGTGTAAGTTCGTGAATTAAAATACATCTCCTAACCATTTCTCATTTTCCTACAACATTTTTTCATCAAAGTTTCTTTGTTCATTCGAACTCAAACACAATTCAATTAATTAGCATGAGACAGAAACTGTCGAAGAACAACCTGCTTAATTATCTCATCCTTTCATTTGGAAAACGAAGTCCGCTTTATTTATGCGAAACAAAACGATTTAATTCGACATTCTTTTTATTTTTGGTTTTATTTCTCATGTTTTATTTCTCTCTTTTTTTTTTCTTACTCCGATTGGAAACACTTATTTGCCTTGGAGATACCACAAGTATTGGTTGGTAAAAATGAAGTTAGGAATATCAGTCAAGTACGAAATTCGAAGAAACAGGATAAATGAATCTTAAGTTTTTGTCTTTGGGAAATAAAATCATTAATATGAATATAAAAAACGGACAGTTACTTCATTTTTACGTAGTTATTCAGCATTTACTTATCTTTTTATTATTTTGCTTTAAGTTTGACAATTATTCATAAATTATCCACGTGACTTCGCATCATAAGCAATTTATTTTAAAAGCTGTTGATTGAGTTTACTGAACATTTCTCATTTTTGCTGAGATTAAGAAATATTTAAAAAAAAAATCCAAAAAATATGCATTTTGCTTGGAGAAATTGAAAGAAAGAAAAAAGAGAATGAAATCTGAACTTGCACGTTTATTAGACAACTTAATTTTAGGATGTTTCCTTATTTTCCTGAAGTTCGACTTTTTTAAGAGTAATGAAAATGACAATTCTCAATGGGCAACGACAATAATGCATCGGAAATATCGATTGGAGTGATGTCATATATTGCAATAAAGATTTAGAAAGGAGTAGCATAAACATACTTTTCGCTATTTTGCGCTCCCTGAAACATTTATTTTCAGAAATCCTTTTTTTAAACTCTGTTTCTAAAGAAACTGCATTTAAAAGCAAAAACTCTGTGTACATATTACTAAAAATGAACAAGCTACGAGTGTTACACAATTTCTCCCCATTATACCATGCGCACTTGTTTAATACTTAGGTCACTTGCTTTACACTTTTTGCAATATAATAGCTATACTGGCTATTTCACATTTTGTTTGGCAGCTTTGAGCACTTCACTCTCCACGGCTACCGTAACTAGCATTATGCGTGATTTTAACCGGTTGGATGGGGCTCGGAAGATCGTTTCATTTTTTGATCTAGATCAGAAACCGAAAAATCCCTGGTCCAGTATCCCTAGAGATATTGGTTTGGAATGGGAACTTGGAGGACTTTGTGACCACGACTGTTTAACATGCTCCAGTCACTATAAATGTAAACGGAGGTTCTTTGAGAGGCTGGTATCGAATCCGGGACCTTTGGTTACGAGTTGACACTTATTAATTAGGTCACCACGGTCTCCACAGAGTTGAACACATCGTTAGAGAAAGAGAGTGCTTCGTTCCCTTCCTCAATAAGTATTTTGAAGCTGAAGAATTAAGAATTCAACAATAGACTATTTTTGTAATGTTAAAGGAAGAGATGTTCATGGACTGTCCCACAATATCTTTTCGAAGCTGACACTCCAAAAACACAATTTTGGATAAAACGTTTTTATTCTAAGAAGATTGGAGAGTCAGGTGCCTCTGGCAGATTTTTTTTTTTTTTTTTTTTTTAAGTGAAGTCTTAAATACACGATTGTTGGCCATTTTTGGTAACGTTGTGGGTAAAGAATGGAGCTCTGGGACTCTCCCTCAGTAGTTATGAGAAATGAAAGTTCCCGAAACGCAATTATAGGCAAATTTTGATGCTGTTAAGAACAGGGAAGATCAGGCGGCCAATCCCGAAAAAAAAAGAGTAATGTTTTAAGCATATCATTGTCGGAACCTTTTAAATTGCGGGAAACGATGCAATTTAGAGACTCTCCTCCAATAAGTTTTTGGAAATGAATATCAAAAAGTGCTATCTCAGACTATATTCGATGATGCTCAAAGACTATCCCGGAAATAGAGTTTAAAAAAAAAATAACATCACGAGTGGATTTTGGATGATCGGTTCGAGGGGTGTTTAAAATTCTCAAAATTATCGAGGCAGTTACTTTTTCCTCGATCAAGGATTTCTGGAGCTCTGAAGGAAATAGATTGTAGTGCGACTGGAGGAAATTTTGGTGTCTTGAAAACCTTTAATAAAGTTCGAGAGCGCTTCTTCTGGAGCAAGGCGAAGGATGACGTGGAGAAGTGGTGCCATTCTTGTGATGCCTGTGCAGTCCGTAAAGGACCGAAGAAAAGATACCGAAAGAAGCTACTTTTGTACAAGCTTCTTTCGAACGAATCGGGATTGACATCCTGGGTCCTCTGCCAAGAACTGCTGGTGGGAACTAATACATCCTTGCTTCCATTGACTATGGCCCGAGGCGTACCCCATTCCAGATCAAGAAGTTACCACCGTAGCAGAGACTCTAGTCCAGCATTGGATCTCGAGATATGGCGATATTTATTGTACATAGATGTAAAAAAATCTCCTGTGTTTTTCTCAAGATTAGAATCGTCATTTCGAAAAAAGTTTGAAGTTGCAATGAACTAGTAACAGTATTTTGAGTACATGTAAAAATTATGTGTTCCCAGATGTACAGTAAACGATTGTATAAGAGTGAAAAATAAAATGTTAGAAATAGGAAAATTCATATAAGTTTTCTGAAATATTCAGTAATGAATATCGTCGAATTTCGACCGCTGGGCAAACCCTAGTACTTATAAAACCGCAATTTTAGTCGAATTTTGGTAAGATTGATGGGAGACGTTTCCCGTGTTACTTTTTCTAATCTAATATTCTATTTGAATTTAATACCATGTCTCCTGTATCTCTCGAAAAAGTTTTTTGTATGTTTCATTCTTGCGTACATTTAAAGTCACTGATCTATTACAATAATTTGAAAAAATCCTTAATTTTTTTTTAAGGAGGTTTATGTTTTTTTTTTTCATTTTACTGTGATTTTCGTGGCGATATTTTGATTCAGAAAAATATACTGAGGCTCGCTATAAGTTCATATGCATACATGTATATTTGTTTTTCGTTAAAAAAAAGTTTGTACCTTCATTTCGTCGGCCCTAAATTAGGTAATCTTGATACAGTTGAGACCACTTAGTATAGTATATTTTAAAATAAATATCCCGCTTAACGTTATACATTTTCAAAGTGCCAAACCGTTGTAATTTGATATTTTAACATCCCTAAAAAATAATTATTGAAACCCTTTACATAAAATCCTTTTTCTGAAAAAATGAAAAGAAGTGTTACCCTCTTTTACAGTTTACCTCGATAAAGTCTAACAAGTCTGTAGTAAGATTAGGAATAAACTTTGCGCCTTTTAACGAAATCATTTTTTTTCCTTTTCAGTTACTTAATCTTTTATGCTCTGCATGTTTTGAAAACTACATATTTTGTTTAACAAATATATATCTCATGTAGAATCATATTCCACACAGCTAATCCACCCATAATTCTACTGCCTGATAATCGCTGTTTGTTTCATTCTTTTTAATTATTACCGATAAATCAAAACCGTTATTAGCTTGCGTTTGATAAAGCTTTACAGGTGTCTCAATTTATACCTATATGTACTTCGCGAGATATATTTAAATATATATTTCAATAAAATAAAAGTTTGTCTTCCAAGAAAATTTCCGAAGAACGATTAAATCTCTTACTTCTATATGGAATCATTGACGCAGGACAAGAGTAAACTTTAAAATGAAAAACGCAGTAGACAAACACCGCGAAAATCTGATACGATATTTAAGCAAAGATAATTATAAATATATTGCATTTACTTCCCATTTTTCCTATTTTTTGTTTTAAAGACATTGTGATATCAATACACATTATTAATAAGTTTTAAGCTAGTGAAAGATGTGAATATCTTTACTGAGCCACATAAGCTATTTGCTTAAATACAATACATAATGTTTTCACATTAGAAGTGAATGAAATATAAAACAGTTTTAATTCTAAAAACCCCTTCCCGATTTTATTTCCTGGCTGCGCCAAAGAAACATACATCTGATTTTATTATTTGTTAATTATGTGCATCAGGATGTTAGAATAACTCTAGATCGTAAGTGCACTGCTCACGAAATAGTAGTCCTTATTTCACAAAAATTTGAGAAATTTGAAAAATTTCCTTAATGTGTAAAATTAAATGCATATTCTTAAAGATAAGAAATTTAACCACATACATTTACAATCAGAAAAGTTTCGTTTTCGCTTGAGAAATATTTCCACGGAAAAAAATGAGTTTCTAAATTAATGGAGCAAACCTTGCAGTCAAATGTAATAAATCAATTGTAATCCGGTGTCAAAGTTCCTCTCTTTCTTTTCTTAACGCTAGAAATGTCCGATAAGATAAAGCAGAATTTTTCTCCCAGTTGTGATTTTCTTACTTAACGAAGCTTATGAGAATTTACTGTTTCTAAAATATTGGAACTGTATTTGATCTGACTCTAAAAATCAACGCAGTTGAAGAAAAATGGATCTCCATTATCGTATGCTTTGATGTTGTTCTCTTTTATACCTTTTCAAGTTTTTTTGCTCATATTGTTAAGATGTTTAGAATGGAAAGATAAATTAATACGGAAAACGTATAAACAGTTAAATAAATACCTTTGTGCTGAGAAGTCAAATAAGAATTAACAATGTCAAAAATTACACAGTACTAAAGACGCGAGTTTCGGTGTTGCTAGGAGGACCTCCTTCAATGCAAAATAAATGAGCTTATGAATAAAAATACAGTCGACAAAAAGCTGAAGGGTTTATTTCCGGATGTATTTTCATCCATAAGCTAATTTGTTTTGTATTGAAAAAGGTGTTCCTAGTAACGCCGAAACACGTATCAAGAGTACACGTATCAATCCTTAAAGTTATCAGATTATAGTAGCATCATTTATGGTAAGTATTGAAAATGATCAGAAATTTTAACAGTTGGAAATGAAAACTTGATATTTTTGTGCGCAAATTTAAGTTCAAGACTATTATATAGATCGTAAGTGTAAATGTGTCTTTCCTTAAAAGCAACTTTAAACCATTAACGTGTGCTTAATCAGTAGCGTAACTAGGAATTGGCAGGAGTGGCATCCGCCAGGGGTGCAGCAGCCAGGGCGGCCACATTTCATTTGATTTTTTTTTTTTGATCATAGAATTTGAAAAATGCCTTAAAAAATGAAAAAAAAATCTAGAGACACATACATTATATCTACTGAGAAGGAACATTAGGCATAATAGAAAACAATTCTAAAAAAGAAACGAGAAAAAAAATACAACGATGCCTCCTAATTGTCGACTAAACTAATCAAAATGTTCCAAAAAAAAAAAAAACACAATGACCTCCGGTGACTTCTCATGTGTGAGACCCTGGAGGGGGGCGCAATTTTTTAAGTTCGCAAGGGGCGATAGACCCCATAGTTACGCTACTGTGCCAAATAGCAAAACCGGTAAAATTACATAACGACAATGTTACGTAACGGAAAATCTTAGAGTCCATCCATAATTAACAGGGAAATGTGCGTTTTTTAAACATATACTAGAATTACAAAAGTAAAAAAAAATATTGCATCTTCTCACTTATAATTATTTGTTTCGCACACTTGGTAAAAAGTTTTTTATCATTAGTTAAATACCTCTAATTGAAAGACAAAAAGGCTTTTCTTTGCTTTATCTACATCACGGCAAAAAATTATTTAACTCATATTTGAAATTCCAGATGTTTTATTAAAGAACACTAAACGAACCCTCTAAAATATATACCTGCTTGTTCCATTGTTGTTTCAGCAAAAATATTAAACCAATGAAATATATTTGCTTCCGGAGCAGTTTTGGCTCAATTTTCCCAATTATGATTGAATACTGAACAAGGAGTACAGCTAAATCCAAAATTGCTCTTTTAATATTTGTAAAATCTTTTAATTCACTAACTTGTTAATCGATGTGTTCTTATTTTTACTGAGGGATAAAAAACTAAATGTGTAAAAACGATATTTATTAAAATTTAAGCTAAAAATTGACAACATATTTCACAAACAGCATAAGCTCTCTGTTTTTTATTATAAGCACAAAACTTAAAAAAAAAAAAAAACAATGAAAAAAAAAACAGTGCAATAAATGAATCAGCTTTAATTTAGGAATACAATCGCAAAAATTGATTAAATGTCAAACATCAAGTAACCAACTGTTTTGTTTATTTTATCAGAAGGTATTACTTTGTTGCTTTATAGTTTTTTTTTTTTTTAAAGCAACGTCAGTTTCGATTCGAAAACTCTTTTTTAATGTACCATAAAGGAATTGAAATAGTTAAAGAAATGTTAAAATATTCATACAAGCCAAGAGTATAAAAATTTGTTATTTTCCTCCTTTCCAAGTCAAAATTGAATAAATATTATTGTAAAAGACGCGTCATGGAAAAAATCTAAATACTTTTCTAGAAAGATATAGAAGTCACTTCTAAGTAATTGATTTTTAAATTGCCTCCAGCGGTTCACCTTGTTCTTCCGCTGATGTTCTAAAATCATTCGAGAAAAATTCTTCTACGATTGTTGAAGAAAAAAAACCAGTTCAACTTTTCTGTAGAAAAATTTGTTCGGAACAAGAGTTCATCTAAAAGAAGACTTCATAGGAAGCAGAAGAGTGCAAGGAGAAGGTGAAATATCCCTTGATTAATCTCAATTTAAATGTTCTCAGTTCTCAGCTCTTTTTTTTTTCTTTCGAAAATGTATTTTTAATGCATAATGTTTTTTTTTTTTTTTTTTTTTGTTCGGTGTAAGATTTTTCAATTGAAACCCTGTTATGTTTTATTATTAACCTTTACTACAGTAAAGCGTGAAGAAATATCCAGTTAATTTGAAGTAATCACCTTGAAGCGGGAACCCCTAGTGTTAACGAAAATATATTATTTTTCTTTGTGTATACTAGCAATATAAATATTTTGGTAAATTTGTTTCGTTTACAAACTTTACGAAAACTAAGAGAATAAACATTTTATCTAATTAACAATTTATCTACTGCAAAATTAATAAATTACTCAATTAAAAATAATGACAATATTAGAGAAATGATAAAAAAAAAAGTAGTAATGCATGATTATAAAGTAACTATAAAACAAGATCTTATTTAAAGAATAAACCACGCACAGAAAATAAAATTGCACACAATCATTTTTCCAAATCACATTTAAGTTTCAGGAAAAGGAAACAAAACTGATTAACTCTTTTCTAAATCTCTAACTACATGTTTTTCAGATGAAGCGTAATAAAAAATGACAAGAGCATTTTTCGAAAAATAAAATTAATTATGTATGCATTAGAGATACATTAAACATACTTATAAATAGGTAAATTATGCTGATCGTTAAAAAACATGTAAACTCTATGAAATTGACTTACTTATGGGATACTTTTTAAACGTACAGGTACAGGTTGCAAGAAATTTCTATGCGAGCATATCTAGCTCAAATCAAATTGAATACAGTTCAATTTGTTATAAATATGATTCATCATTAAAATATTATTTTTTTTATGTTTTGCAACTTATTTCGGTGTACTTGAAAATTAAAAAATAAGTAAAATTTGAAATGTTTGGTCTTTTACGGATTATTTTTTTACAATTCATATTTTTGTGTGTAGTAGGTTTTTAACTTTAAATTGTCTGTCAGTACATTAACTTATGTAAAAAAATATTATGTTATGAAAATACAAGAGTACTAGATAATGTTTTTATTAAAAAACCCGATACATTTTTAATTCATGAATGATTCGTCAAATTAATGCATTTTATGAAGTATTGAGCAATCGGGAATTGCTTATTGTTTTCACTTGACCGTTAAATTACAGCAGTCCTATAAGTTTATTTTATATTTTATTAGCAGTACCCGCACGGCGATACCCTTGATAAGAATTTAAAGAAAGTACGTTGAATAAAAAAAAATCCCCTCCCTCTTCTTTTTCAGCCAAGTTCACCGACTACGGCGGCTGTTTAAATAGATTATGCAAAGGTATTAATAATTCGATATTTTTCTTTTTCGTATTTTCTATACCTATTTCTATATGCGTTTTGTGTCATTCATCTTTTTACATAAAATAGCCGCCTTTGGCGAATATCTACCAATACGATTAATCTATAATTGTTTTATCCTTCTCTATTTATTTCAACTCTCCTAATCTAAACAAAAATCATTCAAAAAACTGCGCTTTATTCATTTAATTGAATAACGCAAAAAAAAAAAAAAAAAAAAAAAAAAAAAATATGCTCTGTCCTGTTCCCATAAATGTGCAAAAGTAGCGTTTGGAAAAAAAAAAAAAAACACCGCACTAGTTTTATTAAATCAATTACGCGAATATGTAACGTAAAATAGATACAGCGAAATGTTCGGCGGGGGAGGAGGGATTAAAAAAAAAAAAGAATGCATAATAAAAAAAAAGGAAAGAGAAAAGCAAGTACTACCGTTAGCAATAGCAAAAAAAAAAAAAAAAAAACCGTTTTCAGCAGCTTTTGCATATTTTTGATTTTTTTTCTGAAGAAGGTGAAATATATTTTGACTACTACATACTAAATTTTCAGAAAGAAAACTCTCATACTTTTTGTGGTATGAGTTTAGAAAGAATTAAACCTAGAAAAATGCGAAAAATAAAGGCTTTTTTCAAAATTGCATTTTTTTTAAAGCTATCGCGTATTTTTGAAAACTATTTTTTTCTGAAGAGGGAGAAATGTTTTGGCAAATACATACTAAATGTTCAAAAAAAAAATGTCTCATACTTTTGACGGGATGGGTTTAAAAAACAGTTAAACCCGTGCAAAAATGCAAAACTCATAAAAAAAAAATTCAAAAATCGGTTTCAAAAATTAGTTCTATCTCCAAATTTTTTTCAGTCATCATATTTGAAACTAAATTTCCTACACTATAGTGCAAATTTTTTTTTCCTCGGGTGATTGGTTGGGGATCTGTGACGAAATAAACACAAACAAGATCTAAAAATCACATGAAACATTTAATTAGGAAAAACCGAATTGGAAATTTTGTCTTTCGGTTTCAAGGTGCACACCCCCGGTGTACGTACAAATATTGCGCCAAGTTTCAGAGCTGTAGGTGCTAGGGAGGCTTCTAGCCTTCGGGTACAAAGAAAGAAAGAAACAAACAAACAAAGAAACACCGTCTGCTTTATATATATAGATAATGCAGACATTCATGTGCCTCGGAATCGAATTATCTATAAACGAGCTTCCCGACATTACGCAATCCTTTTTACGCAAAAACATTATCCAGCATACAACATCCAGCATTCAGCACATAACATCTAGTATCCATCCCTTGCCAGTCATTTGAATTTTGACGCCTTGAATTCAAATTACGATTGATATAAAAGCCATTAGTAGAAACAAGAAACCCAACAGAAGGGCCCTATCCAATTCGTGATTGTAAAAAGCATAATTTGAAATTAAAATCTGAAAATTCAAACTATTTTTAAACATATCATTTTATATTGTGTAACTGGAATTAACTTTAACTTTATCCCATTGTATCTTCCGTTTTTACTTCTTTTTACAAAAAAGAAAGTATTGTATTGTATTCGCGAAAAAAATTTCACTCAAAAATCGACCTTAATTTCATTTTGCTCATCCCCGAATGAATGTTGATTTTTTTTTCGACCCGACCACACGTGCATACATACCTAAGAACGTAAAGACGTCCGAAATATCCATTTTGACGATTCCCGAGTTAATTAAACGAGTTTTCTCGTGACGTGTGTATGTACGTATGTATGTGCGTATGCATGTATGTGCGTATGTATGTATGTGCGTATGTACGTATGTGCGTATATACGTATCTGCATATGTATGTCGCATAACTCAAGAATTGTATGTCCTAAAAAGTTGAAATTTGCTACGTAGACTCCTAGTGGGGTCTAGTTGTGCACCTCCTCTTCTGGTTGCATTCGGGTGTTTCTAAAGGGGTCTTTTGCATCTTGTTTGGGAGGAAATTAATGTTAATTTCGATGCAAACTCAAGTGGTGTTATAATTTGGTGGACACTTGGCGATACATCGCCAGTCTTTTGATCGCCAAGTCTTGTTGCCAACTTGACGACAAATATGGCGATTTTTTTTTTAAATTTGGTTTCAATTTGACTACTGTTGGTGATATTTAGAGAGTTAACTATTGAATCACATTTAAATTGCAATAACGGGGAAATAACATTAAATTGGTGTAAAAGGAAGTCATGTGATGCATACATCAGTTCGGGTTTTTTTTTTTTTTTTTTGGAAATTTTGATGAAGAAGCAACATTAACCACTAAGTCACTTCAGCAGTATTTCATACTTTCTCAATTTCGAGCATATTTCACGTACATAAACACGTCACTCAACATATTGTTAATTATCTATGCTAACCTTGTTCAATATAACATGACGTTAAGTAAATAAAGTGAATATTTTAAGTCTAATACCATAGACAACTGACAGACGTTTGCATCGAAAGCCATCACGGCCACAAGACGAGTAATCCTCTTGCAATCCACAGTGTACGTTAATGAAGTGACTTCTAACGACAATCCCCCATTTCATCAACTCTAATAACAACGGATTAGGAAAATATCAACCGAAATCTCTGCACTAACAAAGAGCGTTAGTGTGGTTGTTGATAAAAGAATTCTGGGGAGTTTAACCTTTTTGTGGGATTGTGCAAAATCCAAATCGTGAAACGTAATGATTGGGAATATTGCTGCATGTATTCTTTAAATATTAACAAGTACTATTATCAGTTAATTAGTCAAGTTTAGTAAGGTAATAATAGTGTATTATTATTTTCGTAGGTATGTCATAGTTTTACTAAGCAGTGTGATGGTTATTAGGTAATAATTACTGAATAAGGCTTCAGTAGTTAGTGACAGAAAAACTTTTCATTCATTTAGACTGAAAAACTTTTTATCATTAAACTGGTAGTTAAAATCCTTTTCTTCACAATAGCAAGAATTCTGCATTTGTACAACGTGTAAAATTCGAATACTTTATTGCAAAAATACTTGACTTTCACAGGAAATTGATAAAAATCTGTGATAATACCGAAACGTTATACAGAAATAATGAGTGACATTTCGGAATTTTTTTCCAGTGTAGAGTTAGAGTATAACGTTTTTAGAGGAGTACCACAAGACATATTCTTCACTTCGGAAAAAGTTTGGATGGCCGAAGTATCAGCAAACAAACTGCAACAAGACGATAATAAAATATGAATACCAATCATCATGTATCTAGTGTTATCATCATACTATTAACATTTAATGTTATTATCACTGTGATATTGAAGAATTGAATGGCAAAGAACTGACTTTTAAAACGGTAGAATATCATATCATGTACATTGATTGCTTGATTTCTGTAGTGAACAATGCATTATAGTAACGTATTTTACTATAATGCTATCTTGGACTATCTTGACTTCTATCTGTTAAATGATTTGCCTTAAAAGAAGAAGAAAAATTTTATTCTTGTTCAAGTGAATAAAATGTAGTGTATTCGTTTTTTGGGTGGATGCAGAGAGAGAACACTAGCCTTTGTAGTTGAAAAAAAATATGTTTTCTTAAAAGTTCATTCAAGTGGGATTAGAAAGGATTGAGACCCTGAGAGCGATGGGACATCCGGAAACTGTTTGTGTGGTACAAACTGTGTTTTTGGTTTTTTGACTCTTAAGCAATTAATTCATAGCGCTGCGCACAATAAGTGCGCTACTATTTTGAAATTTAATCGCAGTTTTTTTGGCAAACTAAAATTTACGAATTGAGTAATAGATTTAAAGGTATGGTTTTTTTTCCCCAATTTTTTCATGTAAACAGTGAATGTGCTCCCATTTTTCGGGGAAAAATGTAGGAAAACAAAGGCTAAGCAAGAACTAAACCATACGTATGAAAGGTATGTAAACAGATTAAAATATTTAAACATGTTTTTAGGGTCGATTTGAAATTAATAAAAACAATTGCTTTATACAAAGAAATTTATCTTTGAAAAATAGTTTTTTTTAACAATAAAAATAGTTTTAGTTTCCCTTTATACAAATTGTAGTTATTGTTACATCGTTAATAGAATAATAATTTATTTTTTAAAAGCAACTTTCAGCTCATATTATAAAGCGTTTTCTTGTTTTCTTGACTCATTACCTTTTAAATAACGGTATAGTTGCATTTTATTCATTGTTTTTTGTTTCGTCTACATCATAAAACATTGTAAAATAATACTTAAACATTTAAACTCTTTGAAACAATTATTTTGCATAAAAATGGATACAGTAACACGCAAACGTAAATTGAAGGTATTATTTTCTGCGTATAAAAATGAAAATTATGAAACTATCAGAAAAAGACTGAAAAAATGTCCTGCATATCCAGTCACGTTATCACCGTGAGGTTCTAGATATTACGTGGGCGTTTCCCACACGTTATGTGATCATACTTTCCCTATCGTGGCAAAACCATTTCAACCGGTCATGCTTGAGAAACGCTTTTGATGAATGATGACATATTAATCACAATTTCTGGAAAAAATCTCGTTCTAGAATGGAGGAAAAAATAGTTCCTTTACTTCTCACCCTCCACACAGAGCTGTCAAACGGAACGTCAAGATTAATCATTTGGTAAATGTATGAAAGAGTTGAAATTTTTGGAAAATCAGCATAACACTTTTTGAGTATGAATCAAGATCGATTTCATATGAGAAGTTTATATGTATATCACCTTTAAATAAGGAATGCAAGCCAAACGGGCTTGGAAGACAATCTTAAATTTAAGACTTAAAACTAATTCCAAACATTTTGTCGACCTGAATTTTAACTGAACCCTTTATGGCATGTTATTAAAGTACGGTAAAGATCGTAGTTACCTTTTGAAGTTGTACCTCTTAAGTACATCCACCAGGGAACCACACGAATAATTTAATAATATAAAAATTTTTTTTTTCTTTATCGGACTGCTTTAGAGGATCAAACTTTTGCAGAGCAAGTGCGATCCGCCAATATAGCATCTGTCATTTCATGTAGCACCACTATCGGCGGATACAAGACTTTTAACACCCATTTTCCTCAACAGATGGAGACATTTGGACTCCTTCGAAGTGAAACTGCAGTAAGAATTTTATTTTGCCAAGAGCACTCCAAGTCCAATTTGTATTGAAGGGATCTTTCATAAGCCGATAATCATATGTCATGGACGCTGTTTATTTTCTACACCTTGGAAATTCACCAATTGGAGCCAGGTTCGAACCTGCAGCTTCTGCGTGTGAGGCTAACTCCTAACCGCTACATCACTCTCCCGGCAAAAAACATTAATATAGATCAGTTAAATAGCATATTGTGACATTTTGTACGCAAAAACTATTTTCCCTCGTCCCTTACTTATCGAGATCTCAAAGCCTAATGAAATTTGAGAATAGTCGATAGATTTTATAAAGTTTTGGTGAAAAGTGGAAGGTAGAATGGCAATTCACTGTCTTCATATAGCAAGACAACCATCTGCAATGCGCGAGAAAGGAGTCTTCCATTTTCTCCCAAAACTCACTTTTCGGTGATTGCTCTTAAAATTTCGGAACAATTTAAGATACGATATTCCGATAACGGAGTCAAAAAATATAATTATTTATGCGCTCAGAAATCCTTATATATTATTTCTGTAGCCTGTTTTTGGTTTCTACGCGAGATTTTCCTCAATTCTTAATCGATTTCTTTGATTTACACCTTATTTTAAAGCTTATTGTGCAGGCTACTGACGAAAAATAGACCCACGGTCTAAAAATTGTTTTTTTCTGTTTAAAAAATGTGTTTTAAAGAACCAGAATGACGTTTTTGGTTAAATTTATAACTTTAACTTGCACTGTTACCGTCAGAGCTGAATAGCTTGATCGGCAGAGCGTTCGACTGGTAACCAGGAGAATGCGTGTTCGGGCCCACGTCCGGACAATCTGCATCAAAAAATTAGAAAAAATATCGCGCATTACATGAACAAGGAACAACAAATATGACGGAATACATGAGGTAGAAACACTCCTTGCTGTTATGAAAACTCGGTGCAGAACGGAGCTAAATTGATACTCAATTGTAAGGTTTATTTATTTTTTTTTTCAAGCTTTGGCTCCGGGAAGAAAATTAAAGCATAATGTAAGCGAAAATATAAGTATCAATTTTACGATTTCAGATTACATTGGAATTGTTTTTTGTTCAGTAAAATATAATAAATCGTATGTTGAAATATAGAATCTTCTACCTCAATTTAAAGGGTAATATATATATTTTTCTTCTTTTTGCAACAAAACAAATAGCGTATCACATTTTTACTACATTTGAAAAGCTACGCTTAAAAAAGAACTTAGTTCAAATTATTTTGTATTTTAACTGTGCTGTTAAATGATGAACACGTGCTGCCATCTAAGTCATAACGGTTCAAACAGCCTGCGATAACAAATTGTAAAAATTTTTAAAAATAAAAACACTTCTCGGCAAGAAAAAAAATTTAAAATTACCTGTGGTTTTTTTTTTTTTCGGTAGAGCGTTCGGCTATAAACTGTTTGAACTTCGGGCCAGTTCGTGCTGTCCGACATAATAGCAAATTTACAGTAATGTTAAGCATTACATGTACTCATAACATACAACAGATAAGACATGTAATAAAATAAATGCAGTGGGAATGCTATTTGGTGTTTCGACTCCTTTATGCAGGCTACAGTTATCATTCAGATAAGTTGACTGCTAATCGAAGGGTGTTCTTAACATTTTCTTAAGCTTTGACACCGTCCAGACCACTGAGCATAATGTAAGCATAAAAAAAGCACTAGATATACCTCAAGGGAATCCTTTTTGTGCAGAAAAACATTTTTATTGTATGCTGAAATGTAGATTTTTCTAATAGCAGTGTTCGAACTTTTGTACAGATGAAAATACTACGCCAAATTAAAACTACGAGTTTCAACCGGTAAATCTTTAATTATTTATTCGAATACAATATAAAACATTAAAATTCTTATCAACTTTATTAGTAAGAAATCATTTTCTACTCGTCTGCTTTCGGCTGAAAAAAAGAAAAAAAACATTTTGTCTACGTTCGAAAAATTACACTTAAAAAACGGACTCAGTTCAACTGATTTTGGTTTTGAATTTTAAGTGTTCGATTAAAAGAAAAACAAGTGCGGGCTTTTAAGCCGTACAAGTTAAAGAAGCCTGCTATGGGAAATTGTTGAATATTCAAAAATAAAAACACTTATTTTTTCAACCGAATTTATTACTTCTCTAGAATGTTTGTTTCAATCGCTGCGTGAGATCTTCCTCATTCTTTAATCAAATTCTATGTTTTACGAATTTATTTTAAATCGTATCATGCTGGCTAATGACAAAACATAGACGCATGATCTTATCATATTTTTTTCGGCGAAAAACGTTTCTACTGTGTTTTATTACGCATTCCTTTAATGAATAGCATTCCAAAAGGAAGACACAGTTGCTAGGTTTGTTGGAGCGTCGTACTGTTAATCAGAATGGCGCCAGTTCGAATCCGTGCCACTAAATATCTCTTTAATGTTTCTTTTTTTCCCGTCAGATGCTCACATGGGCAGGACTGTATTTGCCACAACCTTTTTTTCTTTTTCTTTTTTTTTTCACATGCAAAATTACTGATTTTTTACGTCTCACTCAGCCACACTTTTAATAATATTTATATTTGCATTGAAAATACGTACAACCAAAAGGTGGGGGATGATCAAATTATCGCAAGGTTGTATTTAACGAAGTTTTGTCACTGATGTCTTCAAATTACATGCCTTCTCTTGTGCGCTTACTTTTTCCCGTTTACTTTTTTCGGTTTTTCTTCATAATATTCTTTCTTTGAAATTTTTAAAGAGCGAAATGTCTTATGAAACGATTCGAAGTACAGTGCGGAGTTCCGCACGGGTCGATTAGTATGTTTTATTTTTGTTTGATAGTAATTTAGATATTTTTTTCCATTTCTAAACTGCAAAAGTAATTGATTATTTTTATAGTAATACTAGAAAATGGCCCGTCAAACGGTGTCTCGTTTTATACCGGATGCTTCAAAAGGCAACTGACGAATATTGAGAATCGTAATATTGCGTCGTCTTGTCATTGCTAGTTTCATAGTTTAGCCTTAGTACTTTGAAAAAAAAACATCCTTAATGCACTTTTATTATTTATTTTCTGATCAATTTCAAAAATTTTAAAATTATCGATTTACAACTATGAAACAACACTCTTAGGTCAATCCCATGCAGAATTTTCCACATGCAACACTTGAGTGCAGACCTTCTTTTTTAAGGGATTTTTTAAAAAAAAATGCTTAGATGTCTCAATGTTGTGAATGACCTTAAGCATTTCTAATTTTAGTTTGATTTGCAGATGAAACAAATACTTTATTGAACTAAATGTTTTTAATAATTACACTAGCTTTCATGGCATGTCCAATAATGTAGAATACCTGCTTTACTTATTTTATTCACTTTTTTCTTTTTTTTTGCACTTGCATCATTTTTTTTTCAAATGTTGAGATACGATTTTTTTTAATTAAATCTTAAAAACAGATTTCAAGAGAGATTGTGAGATATATTCTTGACTAGTGGTACTCGCACGGCTATGCCCGTAATAGAAACTTAAAAGGTGTTTTGATTCGCCTGTATATTTACATATAATATATTTTGAATTTTCTCGCCAATTGGCTTGTGCCTATGTTATGTTTCCACGTTATGATAATTTCGTAATTTACTTGTCCATCTTATGGTAATTTTGTTCTTAAAATTGGAATAGAAAAAGAACCACATCGAATTTTCGAAAAATCGCTTCGAGGTGTACAACCCCATGCTACAAACTAACTTTGTGCCAAATTTCATGAAAATCGGCCGAACGGTCTAGGCACTATGCGCAACACAGAAATCCTGACAGACAGAGATCTGGACAGACACAGGGACTTTCAGCTTTATTATTAGTAAAGAAGATAACTGTCAGTTCTATAAGACAAAACAATTACACAATACGACGCTTGGCAGAGCTTAGAAGACAAAATTCATCTGATATAAATGCATAACCACCTTAAGCTAAAAATATTATATGGAAAATATATATATATATATATTTTTTTGCAGTTGCAAACGCCTCAGCATTTTTTTTTTAAACCCAGTAAAATTCGCTAGATTAGCAAATGGTAAGAAGCCAATAAGCATTCACAGTAGAAATACCTTTTTATACGAATAATTGAAATAGAAATATTTGGATAAATGTTTATATTTGAAGATTTCTAATTTTATTTTCATAATGCAGTGATTTTTTCAACTTGAAGCACTGAGATAAATTTATTTTTTTGCTACAAACTCAAGCATTGTTATTAACTCTTCTTATTTCTAATAATTTATGACATTATTTAACATGTTGCATTCGTCATCAAGATAACAAACAAAAGTCGGTAATGAGCCCCCTATTATGTTGCCGATACAGCTGCATCGAACACATTACCTACTTTTTTTCCCTTAATTGTGTCTTTTTATGGCATAATTTAACTATATGAATAAGGGAAAACTACTTCGCAGTTTTCAAGACACGTTAAGTTGCAATTGTTTTCACAACATAAGATAAAATTTTTAATCTTGAAATTCCACATAAAATAATTTTTAAGCAAGAGAAATATTTACCCAGATAGATAAAAACGTTTATATAATAAAAAAATTCAACTGCAGCAAAAAATAGAAGATGTCTTCTTAACTGTAGCCACAACAGACCTTTTTTCCTCTTTTATGCAGTCGTAAGTTTTGGGAACGACTTTGAGACTGAAACTATAGAGAACATTTATTTTCAAAAAACCTCCCTGTGACGCCATCTTGAAAACTTGTTTCGAAATTTCAGAAGTTTCTGAGCTGCGCTCCTGTTTCTTCTACTATATTGAGTATGAAGCTGGCTATTTCGTAAATTCCTTTTTCTACGCAGTTACTCGACCAGCCCCTTTTTTCATTCCTTTTCACTTAGTTCTGCCATTCTAAAAGTTCGTGAATTTTCTTTTGCTTTTTTTCTGAAGGAATTTCTATTTTTGTTTTTCGAAATAAAATATAGCAAGGGGAAATATTTTTGTAAAATATTTTCCTACAATATGTTTTTGCAGGAAAATTAGAGATACTGCGGCAAATCAGCACAATTCTTTGATCTGTTACTTGTGTATTATGTTAAATCTTTATTTCATTTGTAAAAAGTCGCTTGCCTAAATTTAAACGCAATTAAATAAAAAAAAAAAACACTTTTGAGCTTTTTTTCACAGTTCTAAAATAGCAAACTTATTGTAGTTTATTTTTCAGTATTATCATAACTGGAGCAGATTTTGTAAAAAAAAATCTATGTAAATTATTAAGTGATTTATTTTAGAAAAAGGGATAAACATCATGTTAAAACATGATTTCAACAAAATATGCCATGTTCACGCAAAAAAAGTCTTTTAGGTGATTGGAAAAAAAAAAAGTGTTTAGTCTGCATGACATGAAAGCTTTTAGTTCATTGTTTACACAGGGGTTCTCAACTTTGTAAGTTCTGTGCCACTTTTGAATCTTAATAGGATGTAACGCCCCCTTCTCCTATCACTGTTTGCGGTCAACAAAAGTAATATAATCGGGAACTGAAGTATGTTTTTGATTTGAATTAGAATACATTTAGATATATTCAAAATTTTACTAAGTTACGTCTTTAAAAAACCAAGGATCATTGAGTTTTTTTTCCTTGGTACTACTTCTTTTCAAATTGCATAATTGAATCTTCCCGTGTTTTTATTAATTTAAATATCTGCCAAATTATGTATATTGAGTCATGCATGAAAGTTATATAATACTTTTCTTACATTAGTGAGGGAATTCAAAAGCATAAAAGGCGTTATAGTAATTGCAAAAGGAAAAAAAAAATAATGGGAGCGTTACTGAGAACATAATGCAAAGCGCTTTTGAAATTTAATTACAATTGAAAATACTCTTGCACTATCTTCCTCATTATTCAAAGCTGAAAAGGGCATTGTTCGAATTCCTGAACTAATGGTTACCATGGGAATTTTATATTTATGCAAGTTTGAAACATACATGCTTGCTCCTATGAATAATTTTAAACACAAATTTGCATCAGCGTTCGAGGAATAAATCTTTTTTCTTAATTTGGAATTTCTCGGATCTGCTTCATCTTTATCTACTAATCCCTATATTGCGTTTAAATATATATATATTTTTAAATTTTAATGTATTCAAATTTTTATACATATATAATGAGTAATGCAGAAAATTCAGCTTTACTGTCTCTTTAAATATGTCAGTGATAAAAATGATTTTCTAGTATTAGAGAAAATGCGCACGCAAAGAGCGAAATTCATTATGCTATATATTTTACGTTAACATATGCTCTTACAAAAATTTAAATTAGAAACTCGTTACTTCTTACGAGTATTCAATTATAAAGTACGTTAGATTCGAAATACAAATGCCACTTGCAAAGTAAGTCTAATTCTAGGGGAATATAGGGTAAAGTGAAATAGCGGAGCAATGTGAAATGGTGAAATATTTACTCTGCTTTTAGCACTACTTATCTGGTGCTATTTTATTTATGTAGTAAAACATGTAGTCTATTCCAGTCAAAAAAAGTTACGCCTGAAAATCAAAAAAATATGATAATGCAAGAATTTTAATATTTTTTTTAAATTGATGCTCATATTGTTACATTTTTTTGGAAGTCAAAATTTTTTTTATTATTATTAAATGATAAGGTTAGTGTCATTAATAATTTAAATATTAATTGAGACCTACTAATATATGTGCAGTATTCATTTGCTTATTATTGAGCTTATTTGCATTTCAAATGCTTTATACAGTTAGTGAAGAACATGTGGGGCAAAGTATATGGGGCAAAGCGAAATAGTCCATATCATTTACTTATTCAATCTTTTACAAAATTATTTACGCATTGGTTAATTAGTCGTTCCATTTACATTCTTTCATTTAAAAATTATCTCTTTTATTCATTCATTCACTTATTTACTTATTCATTCACTAATTTATTCATTCATTTAATTCTCCTCATATATTAACCTATTTATGTATTTATTGATTGATTCATTCTTTAATTTACTCATTCTTTTATTTACTTCAATCAAAAATATCTTTAATAAGCGACTTGAACCAACTTCATAAGAAAAAATACTTTATTTGTCACTTTGCTCCATGAAAAAAAAAAAAGAAAATTTTCCGTTTTTCCTGAACTTACAAATTTACTGTCGAAAATAGTTAAAAAAACGTTTCAGTGCAAAATTTATTGTAAAATATACTGTTCTTTATTTATGTACCGTAATGTGTTTGAACTTGAGTGAATGAATAAGAAGTATTTTGCTAAAAATTGAAAATTTGAAATGCATAAAGAAATATATATATATATAGATATAGAGAGAGAGAGAGCTTGAACTTGTAGTAGGAATTGAAAAAGAAAACGAAATGAATTCTTACACCGTAGGATATGAAAACAAGAATCAATTCCTTCGAAGACATTAAGTGGGAAGCATTTCAAATGCTTTTTATCCCTCCTGTAAAATTTAAAAGAAAAAAAACTGATTTAATAGGTTTTGATACTCATCTTTCCGATTACAGCTTTTACTTAAAGCAGTCGTTTCATAAGCTATTACAAAAAAAAAAAAGAAAAAATCCATGCACACCGATTTTTCTTTTTCTATAAATGCTGAGTCTTTCAAAGTAGGTGATAAAAATGGAGTAATTGAACTGACCAAGAGGAAAAGAGAGTTAATTTCGTTTAAACGGCCAACCTTAATTCTAACTTTACGATCGATGGTCGTAAAAAGTTGCAGTTTTCCTTTGCTGCGTCTGTCTCAAATGTAGTGTTTTATAGTCAATTTTATTGCAGGCAGAAGTATGAACAGCACTTCCACAGAAATGATTGTACTTTTCTCGTAATGTTATTTTGGGCAGCGAACTTTTCTGTATAGTTTTTTTTCTCTTTTTTATTTAATGTATGTGACCGATATATGCTCGATTTACGAAAACTTGAGTAAAATTTATGCAGAAGATGTGAAGCAAAATTTGAAGCTGATTGTTTAGCTAACTGTTTTATGTATAGTGCCGGATTAAAAAAAAAAAAAAAAACAATCTTTACATTTGATTAAAAACTGTTCCTGCAAACTTCTTGCCATGATTTTACTTGGCATGCTCCCTAGTGTTTTTAGTGATTTGGCCAAAAACTGAATATTTAGTCACAATCTCGCCGAATATTCTGTATTCGGCCAAACTACTAGGAAGCATGCCAAGTAAAAAAACATGACAAGAAGTTTGCATCTAAAAGTCTTAATTGTGAACCCAAATGTAAAGATTTTTTTTTTGTATATAACCCTTCTGCTTAAAAATAGTTGCCATAAAAAGTTTTTTGCAAAAAGACCACAAAACCTGAAAATTATACCTGATGTATGCTCAGAATATGTTAAAGAAAAACCAAAGCAGTTTTTATATGAATATTTATACGCACATGTAGATAATAAGTTTTATCTTAATATGGAGACATTTTTAATTTTTGACATTTTTAAGAACAATTATGATCAATTTGCATGTAATACATTTATCTCGATAGGTACTATAAAAAAGCATCTGGGTCACTCCATACAGATCCAACGGATGAGTGCACTCGACCATTTTTAATTTTTTTGTAACTCATATCCCAAAAAGATGCATATGAATGATGTTTAAAACCACTTTTATTGTTTCTCTAACCTTAACCCTTGATTTTTTAGAGGTCATCAAAAGTCATTTTCGCAGTCAAAAATGGGACTTTTAGACCTTTGTATTTTGGCCAAAATCTGTTTGAATTACATTTATGGCAGCTTATTTTACGCTTTAATGTTAAAGTGCATATGATGATAGTCGCACACACTGACTTATGTAGCTGTAACTTAATAATTAAAATAATGGTAACAGATTAAAGTTCAAGGTCAAATGTAAAATTTTTACTCATTTCAAAGGGTCATAACTCGCTTAGAGGATAAAAACACAAAGTGAAATATGGCGAAAACTAATCACTGGAGTCACACTAATGGAGAAAATATAGCTGTAATTGTGTGTTTGTTTACCCTTTATAAATTACAGCCCTTCAAAGATCAGAAAATTGAGAAAAATGACATTTTTAGACCCCTGTAAACAAAAAGGGGATGGAATTAAATTTTTTTGGCCAATTGAATATTCCATTCAAGTACTATACATTAGGGTGGATCGAAAAAAAATGAAATTTCGAATCTTAATTTGGAATACCCACCAAAAGCTGTGCATGTGTAAGAACGATACACATGTAAAATATTATCAAGTTTGAATAACTCCTTGAGGGTCCTACCAAGGCTTGAATTTCTCCAAAAATAGGGAAAAAGGTCAATTTTCCAAAATTTTTATTAAAATAATAAGGTTCAAAGTTTTTGTGCTAATACCATTAAAATGTTTTCTTTTAACATGCTTTTCATGTGTCTTCAAAATTATTTACATTCTTTGCAGTATTAGGTTTGCACGCAAGTCGTAAAATTTCGTGAAATTTCAAAAAACTGACTTTTTTCAAACTTTTTTGTACATTGCAATATTTTTTTTTAAGTCCAATTTTTTTTGCAATAACTGCAGAATGCAGTTTTAAATGGAAATGAAATTATACTTTATTATATTAACAGCCCAGCACCTACGACAAGGAGCGTAATTGCTTCAAACTGGACCAGTGGTAAATTGCCGCACCTGTTTAGCAATTTACCTATTGGTCCTGCGAAAATTCATATGAACCGGATGGTCAATTTTATTCTCTATGGCCGCAATTGCACCGTTCTTTTTTCTGGTATGGCTGTTGTTTGATACTAAATTGGGGAAAAATAAAAAAAAATCTGAGTTGACATCTTTAGTTCGCGCATAAAGTTGAAAACTTAAAAAAAAAAAATGTGTTTTTTTTTAAATTAAAAAAAAACATTTTTTTAAAATGTCCATAGTGCAGCAACCATCAATTATCTGTATGAGCCGTATGGAAAAGATCTTTTACATAAGATCTTTAGTTCGCACATACGCTTTGAATTGAGCTAAAATCGCCTAAAATTTGAAATGTACATATGCACGACTAAAGATCTTATGTAAAAGCTATAGGATATTTTTTTAGGTTCAAACTACAAAATATACTGATAATTTATGGATGTTCCACTATAAAAGTTATATATATCTTTTTTTTAAATTCTTGAAAAATTCAATTTTCAACATATTTTTTTCTAACTTTCAGCCTTATACGTGAATAAAAGATACCAACACAATTTCTTTTTTTTAATTTTACCCCAATTGAAGACATTTTTGAGAGGTACCGTGATTCAGAAATAAAAAAAAATGGTTATTTTTAAATCACCCTAGTACAAGACTTACTATCACAGCTTAGACTGGCTATGTGTTGTGTATGCAGTTAAATTTAGCTCTTAAATGATCATACGATTTTACTTAGTTGCGCTATTGTTCTAAACTATGAACTCTAAGTTTGCTCTTTGATCCCAACAGGTTACGTTCCGAAAACAAGATAAGGGCGTGGTTAACTGGGAGTTCGTAATGTGATACTGTCTGCTAGATAAAGGAATTTGTAAAGATTGTATAAAGTGACTTACGGATGCAGTATACAATTACAAGATTAAAAGCATTCTTTTCTGTTGAACGTTCCGTTTTATGTTTATAATTTCTTTTTTAAGTATAATACGAAAAGATTATTACAAACATTTTAAGATAAAGTAATTTAATTACCTGAAACGAGAGAAGTTATTACTGTTTTGTCGCACAGTTCGTAGAGATAATATTTTAAAAATTTAAACATATCGCTCACTCTTTTCAACAACGTCGCGTCTCAAAAAACGTGATTTTTCAAAAGTGTTATTTTTAAAATTTAAAGTAAAATATCATGGAGTAAAACTATATTTCAAGCCCATTGATTGAACTTTTTCTTACGCATAAGGCTTTTCCCAAGAAAATCTCTTGATTTTTTTCTGTTTCATGAAGAAGAAGTGTAAAAAGTGTAAGTTTAAAAAAGTTGATTTTTATCTATGACGCTCTTGCACTAAATTTCAAAGATACTATTGAAAATATCTCAAACTATATCATTATTGTTACTAATTGCTTTGCTTATAGTACCGATAATATCGACATAAATGTAACTAGTGCATTCTTGATTAAAAAATAAGAATGAAAAATGCTATTTTTTTTGTGCAATACTATTTTTGAAATAAATATTATCATATTTCACAACGGTACATGTTTTATGCCAAATTATCAAGTACAGCCCAAGGGTTGATTTTATTCAAAAAAAAAGCATTTCGAAAATACTTGAAAATGAAAATACGACACTTTTGCTCTTTAACGGCGAAATATTAAGTTATAGAAATGCAGGTCTTGCAGAGATATGACAGTTCAAAAAGGGCATAACTCAAAATCACTAGTGCTTCAGTGTGACGTTTTGAAATTAGCGAGCAATATGTGTCTCATAATGAAAATACGAGGAGATAAGCAACTTGTTCTGAGCGTAATTAAGTAATGATTGACATTTATTTATTTGCATGTAGCGATACGTATATATTGTAAAAACGATAATTTAAAGTGTTATTGAACAAATCTTTAGGTCGTAAAGTCAATCATTGATACTACTACTAATTAGCTAAATATCTGGATTCGCCGATACATAATAACAAAGCTGCCGTTTCTATCAGAGGTCTTGCTGTGAAAAAAAAAAACTTGCCTTTGCGAGGAGAATCCAGGTTTGGAAAAACTTTGCAGTCCTAATCTTCCAAGCAGAATTAGGGGTACTGTTAATTCCAGAAGGTGTTTCCCGCAGTCATTAAATATAAACAAAACATACATAATTACCTGGACATAGGTATTACAAAAGGTACAGCAATGTTGCAGCAATTTTTCAAAGCTAGAACCACAGGAATTGAAACTTTTTTTTGTGATGGGCTAAGTGCTAGTCGTCCAGTGTCATAAAAAATTTGATCCAGAAAATAGTGGAAATACGTATCATAGCTGCCTGCGCGTCTTCGTCTTAGGACAACTTCGTCCGCGGTATCTTGGAAGAATTCTTTGAGGGTACAAGAAATGGTAAAAGTCGCTGGGAGCAAGTTGGGGACATTAAGAGAGATTACTAAACACCTTACTAGATACACTTCAACAGCAGTTTTTTTTTTTGAAAACTGTTTGCGGGTATTCAGCTGGATCGCGTTATACATCATTTTCAGATGGCATTTTTTTTTTTTTTGCGATACTGGACTACAAAAACGCATCCCACCTATATGGAATTTCCAAAGGTTTCCAATGAGATACCCAAGTTGAATATTGCTGTACCTTTCTAATTAATATTCTTATGTATTTTTAAGCTCACTCTGCATCTTACTTTCCGGTTAGACCGTGTTCATGCGAACAACGTCTCGCGACCTTCAAAAAATACGTACAACAATATTATGAACCAGTTATTCTACTTATCGAACAATTTGAAAATATCCTCGCAACAATTAGTTTTTAGAATATTGTAAAAATTAATTTCAATTCACTTTTTACACACATTTATAAAACAAATTATACAATAAAAAGTTTCGTAAATTGCTGTAATATTAAGATAGGAAAGATAAACTTGCGGAAATGTATAGCAAATGGACAAAATACTGAGAATTAAACTGTCTTATGAAATTTCAATTTAGTCATGAGCATTCTTTATGCCATCTCACTAGATATTCAAAACTGAGTTGTGCATTGTTTGAATTCCTCTAGTTAATGGTTACCAGGAAAATCCAATATTCTCGCACTTCGCAGTTCATACATGAATTTATTTAAAACTTAAATTTCATCAGCATTTCGAAGGCGTTTTATTCGTCCTATACTCTGAGAGAAAATATCTTTCGCAAGTGTAAATTAAAGATATTTTCTCATTATAATTCCATTTCTATTGTTCTTCTTCCGATTTTATGTAAAATGTAAATTAATATAATCGGTGGATCGGAAAAAAATGATATTTGTATAAAATTTCAATAACAGTAATAAAAACTTAATGACTAGACTTGAAAACTAACAAAATAAATTTTTAAATTTTAGTTCGCGAAAGTATTTAAGAGGGGAGTTTCTACATATGTTTCAGTCCTACAGGTAATGCCTTTTCAATGGAAGGAAATCATGTTACGTCAAGAAAGTTATATAAATTCGATGCACGAGAGAAGTTGCTTTTGCTATTTTTTTTACATTAAAAATTGGTAATACATTCATTAAAATTGCCAATTTATCCTTTTGCATTTCTTATAGGGGGAGGGGGTTGGATAGAGAAAAATTGCATTCAACATTATTTAATTACTGAAAGAAAAATTTTCCAACCTGTTTAATTTATTAGTTACATAAGGTGACAGACACTAATCAATATTTTTTTTAATTTTAAAAAGTAAACATTTCTTTAAGAGGAAAGGATTGTAAAACAAAGAGTTCGGTTCGATATTTTTTTTTACATACTATGTTTTCTTTTAACCAGTGAAATCGATTTTTTTTATTTTTTAAGTTACATGTAATAATTTTGTTTCCACAAAAAAAAAAAAAAAAAAAACTCTATTACGCAAAACTTTATTATTAGCGCTTTGCCCGCCTAGTAGATACTGATGCTTGGCGAACATAATATATGAGGAGGGGACTTAACTTCGGATAGCATTTACAACATTTGTTTTTAAAAAGATACCAGGAGAAAAATATACATGTATAAATAACTAACTAGATAAGATGGTACTACTCTAACAACATGAACCAGTGATAAGGCACTTAAAAAATAATGAGTTGCAGCATGGATACTGCTTTGGACGCAAAAACGGATCGTCTCAAAACTTTTAGGGAACTACTGCATTAACCATAATTAGCTTTTCTTACAGTGTTGCACAAAAGGGATACAATCTCATCATCTGTTTTCATGGTCACGTAAATAATAAACTGAAACATTATAGCTTAAAATTATCACTAAATATTTTGATATTTTCTGTTAATAATATGCCTTTTTAAAATTCACTATCAATTTACCAAGTTTAGATGTTTTGAAGCAATAAAAGTTGCAACAGAACTGTTACAAAAGATTTACATTGCAATACAAAAACCAAGGTTTTTTTATTCGTTGTATTCTTTTGAGCTTCAGAAACTTATTTCAGGCATAAATTAGAGCAAGTTTTTAAATATATTTATACTGGTTTCGAATCAGTTGAGTTTGAAGATCCAATTTCAATTGCAACTTTGAAGAAATAAAAGTAGCCATATTCCCAGCTGTTTGAATATAAACTTTTGCTTCATAGAAAGGAAAAGCAACTAAAGCAAGGCTTAAATTATTTCTATAATGAATTCTATAACAAAATAGATGTATGTGTGTCTGTATGTTTCTTATACGGTTGGATTACGTTGGGTTTTCCCAAATTTTGAACCGCGCTCATTTGATGCTCAGAAATTCACATGACATAGGGGGGGGGTAGTCTCTCCCTGTGGGGGAAAAACCAGAGAATATATTTTTTTTTGTTGTAAACATTTAACACTAAAGAGCGCCAAAGGCACTGTCCGCAGTGTTATAAAATCGGTTTAATTTGGAGTACAAACACATTAATATGTATTAAACCATATAATATTTACAAGTTAATTATACACAAGTAGTAATTATTTCACACAGAACAATAATTTGACTGTTTGACGCCAGGAAAAAACAAGAAGTTCTGTCTAGAACTAGACGAGCCTACCTTCCCGTATACCCATACTACTTTCTAGTACCTGATCAATATTCTCAAAAATAGCTAAAATCGCAAATGTTTTCAAACATATTTATAAAATACTTTAAGCTGATTTCTAGGAATAAAATAAACAAAGCAGCTAATACACTTTTTTCCATTAAAAATTCTTTCACAGCTTTCAAAACAAAAAAAATAATGATTAAAATTAATAAGCTCATTAAAATAAATACATCATATAAAAAAAATCGTTTCTTTGTCCATTGTTGTCAAAAACAATTTTTTAAATGAATTAATACACTTACCTGAATAAATAAAAACAATAAAATGTCAACTTAAAGAAATATTTTTCATTGTCAAAAAAAAAAAAAAAAAAAAAATCGTCTGCGCATATCTTTATGTAGAAACATAAATGACTTCGAGTTTATTCGCCGAAAATTGAATACCTAAATTAAAACTTTAGCGTAAAAATAAAAACAAGTCAAATCAGCAATAATTATTTTACAGTCAAAACTATAGCTGCGAAGTCGGAGTCAGTCTCATTTTGGGGTAAAGGAGGCGGAGTCAAATATCCAAGAATCTGAGTCAGTCATTTGTCCTCCGTGTATAAATTTTTACCAAAGCTACGAAGTCAGAGTCGAAGTCGGGGAGTCGGAGTCCGATTAATCGTCGGGCACAGGAGTCGGAGTCTGAGTCAAGTGCCCCTAAATTCTCGGAGTCGAAGTCTGGAGTTTGGCGTCAAGAGCTATTTCCAACAAAATTTGTTTGAAGTAAATCCGCCTTCAAGTACGGAATCTACATTGACTTTCAGGTTCCCCGTAGGAGTTAATGTTAAGGGATTTCAACTGTTCAAAATTGAACGGAAAATTGTTCAAATCAAAAAGATATTTTATATACAAGTCAACGCTTTTTCCTACAAAGTTTGTTTGAAGCAAATTCGCCTCACAGTTCGGAATTGCCTTGAATTTCCCCGTAGGCGCTAATGTTAAGTTTTTTTGAACTGTTCAAAATTGAACAAAAAATAGTTCAAATCAAAAAGTGAAATATGGGAATGAGGTGTCCTCGCCGAGATCTTTCGAACAAAAAAAAGTTTGTTCGAATTGGACTATTCATTCAAAAGTTATTAGGGGGGGGGACAGACAGACAGACCGACAGACAGACCGACAGACATTTTCCCCCATCTCAATACCCTATTTTCCAATTTTTAATTTTTCGATATTTATTTATTTTTTTTTTATTTTTGACTTTTTTTTGTTTTTTGCGATAATTTTAAGATGCATTAAGCCTTCTTTCATGCTTTTTTCTTCTTTTTCAGACTTTTACTGGGAAAGTAGGCTAAAAAACACAATAACTTGCATTGAAACATCTTATATTATAAAAAATACAATACTAAATCCCCCCCTGTTGGCAAGTCAGTATATTTATCAGCTAAAAGTTAATTATTGATAGAATGTCGTTATTTTGTATATATTCATTGACCCGTTGTTTATATTTTTTGAAGTTTTTCTCATTCCTAACATCTTCCGTTAGTTCATTAAACCAGGAAAAATAATTTTAATAATCGTTTTATTTAGTTTTATAACTTTCTATTGCTTATCTGAAATTCGAGTATTATTAATATTCATTAAAAAATACGTGAAACGGAATGCAAATTATTAACAATGACCAAGTTTTTTAAATTATAAAAAAAAAAAAAAAAAAAACTAACGAAGAAGTCTAAACGCAAGTTTTGAGTCATAAAACTGCTCTTTTTTACACTTTGATGGAAAATTTTACCCTATTTTGTGCCTTTTCTTTTTTTAAGCCTCATTGTTGAACGTAAGTCACATTTATTTTCTTGGTATTGCGTGCAACGCCGGACAATATAGATAGAAGATAACCGAAGCCCTAGTTTTATCACAACTGAGCAAAACGTTGTGGTTTACACCGTAACCAAGCAGAATGTTACGGTTGTTGGACAACTAATGAACTCAAAATTATTTTTTGAACATCAATGCATTTAGATTGACACCGACCTGTTAAGTATATTAAGTCACAGAATTCAAATGCATCCGAAAACTAAGTCATAAAGCCAAAATACTTAAGTAGTGGCTTCACCATGAAGTTAAATTAAAAAAAAAAAAAATTAGCTATTCATAAACCGTGATTTTTTTTTTTATCTACTGCAAATAAATTTATTTATCATTTTAAAATTTAACTTAGATTTCTGTAAACCGATGGTTCTTGACATTAGGATAGTGATTTTTTACATTTTTGAAATAGAATTTGGTTACCGAAATTCAGCTCCATTAAACTAATGATTTTATTTTATTTTTCTCTTATAGATATTAAAGAAAAATATATAGATCTATATTATCGAAAAAATATGTTCAAGGTTTTAAGAATGATTTCAAGGAGCTTTTGGGTACAATAATTTTTTATAAGAAAAATAAAATAACAGACTAAAGATAAATGACTTATAAATAGCTGTCAAGAGGTAATTACAATGAGCAAGTTGTTAATGACAAAGCTTGGATAAAAAACGTTTTAAAGACAAACAAACAAATAAAAAAAATGTCATTAAAAAAAACCCTCAATGCAACATTGCCTCAAAAATGAATATACGAGAGTTTTAGCGTTTTCTTTTTGACTACCCATTTGTCATTTGAAACCAATATCCGAAAGCAGTTCATAATCAGTTCGTAGTTCTTTAAGAACTATAGGACATGTTTAAATTTACGTTTCGAACTAAGTTATCAGAACAAATTTCCCGATTCAAACACAATCTACTGTATATAAAACTTGACTATTTGAAATTTAACGGGTTGATTGATTTGAAATTTAAATTGAATCGGGGATATACTGTAGTTTTTAAGCACGCTAATTCAACAAGAAAATTATAAGATAGTCAGTAACGCAGTTTTGTGTTATTCATTTTTTTAAACCAGTATTGCTAATTCTTTGTTTTTTTTTCATATTCCTTTCTGTATGATATATAAGCTCGACCATATTTTGAAAACTATGTTTACAGCATTATGTGAACCTTGTGCTTTTTACTAATTAAATCATTATTTTTCAAAATATCTTGTTCTTTCGTATTGTTGCTTTTCCTCGTCAGCTGAAAACATACAACTGACAAAAAGGTATAAATATATAAGTAAACAATTAACTGTTTATTTTTTTAGTTCAATTTTACGCCGAAACCTTCAATCTCCTTCGAAACTTTCGCATAAAAAAGGAAAATTTTATAATTTCTAAAGCCTTAATCACGGACCGTTTACAAATCATTTTTGGTACGATCTTCTTCAGGTTTTCTCTCCCGCTAACTCAATGGGTAATTTTCTAGAGAATGACATTATTATCCTTGACCAGAGCAGAATGATTTATATTACCTTCAGGGGGTGGAGGGAGCATTATTTCGTGCTTTACGCTCCGAGCTCGTAAAATAGAGTGCTTTTTCGTATAGAGAAAACTTTAAGATTCCTTCTTATTTCTTGTTATACAACAATATGAAACACAAAGAGATATTTTTATAAAAACTTCTGGATCGACTTGTGGTATGACGTTAAGTATTTCCTACACACACAATGTAAAATTGGGCATGATATGCAAATGATTAGAATTGCAGACCGGTAGCGCATGCGTATGCTGAGCATCGCCATCTGAACGGAGGATCGAATCGAATACAAATGGACGGCTGCAGCGAGGCGTGTATGATTATCGGTGGTTATATGCTAGAGTAAACGTTAACTGGATGTTTACTATGCCTCTTCGTCGAAAGAAAACGAAATTTGAGCAAATTTCGGAGTTTGAACGGGGCAGAAACGTCGGCCTTCGTGAAGCTGGAATGTCTTATCGTGCAGTAGCCGCTCGTGTGCAGCGTAACAGCAGCACAATCATGTGTGTTTGGAAGCAGTAGACGGACGAGGGTCGGACAGCTAGGAAATTCGGGAGTGGACCCCGAAATGTGACGTCAGCTTGCGATGACAGACACCTGGTGCGCATCGCATGGCACTGACGGATCGCACAGCTTCTTCTAGACAATTGGCAGCACAGTGGTCAACAGCTACAGGTGTTTCATTGTGTTCTTCATCAATTTGGAGAGGTCTGCTGCAGCGTGGGCTGCGCGCAAGGATTCCTTTATACAGGATTTCTCTCAAGCAAAACCATCGCCGCCTGCGGCTACAATGGGCCAATGTGCATAGGAGCGGACGTGCTGATTGGCAGCAGGTCGTCTTTTCTGTCGAATCCCGCTTCAATTTGTGGCACCTTGATGACCGAATTTCTTGTCAGGCGCTATGCAGCGAACGGCACATCCCGGAGTGCATAATCGAACGCCACAGTGGACAAACATACGGAGTTATGGTGTGGGGTGCCATAGCATATAATGGACAATCACAATTGCTACGAATTTACGTTAATTTGAACAGTAACCGATACATAAACGAAGTCTTACAGCCCCAAGCTATTCCTACCCTTCAAGGATTGCCAGGGGCTGTATTCCAAAAGGATAATGCCCGTCATGTCGCCAGGACTTTCAAATCCTTCCTTGATTAGCTTCTTCCTAGGTCCGGATATTTCCTGATATGTCACCGATTGAACATGTGTGGGATTTCATTGGGCGGCGTCTTGCTCCTGACCCTCGTTCTGTTGCTTCGACAGACGAAATTTGGTTGCGCATGCAAACAATACGGAATACTCTACCGCAGGCAGATATTCCAACTTTGTGTCACTCCATGCCGAGTCGTGTAGCAGCGCGTATTGCGGCGTGTGGTGGCCACACGAAAAACTAATTTCTATCTCGTTTTATTGTTTGTTTGGTTTGAAAATGTAATCATTTATTTGTACCATTAACACTCAACTGAGTATTAAATTTCATTCCACTATGATGCTTCCTTCATGGTGTTGCAATTTTCGCAATTAGAAGTGTGCATATATATATATATATATATATATATATATATATATATATATATATATATATATATATATATATATAGATTATAATGTCTGTGTGTGTATACACTGAAATTACGTTATAACGAACTTCAAGGGAACGCCCGTCTGTGTGTATCCCCCCCCCCCAATCCCATTTCTTAGACCATTGAGAGATAAAGCTATTCCGTTCAGTTACTATTGTGTGCGCAAAAGCAGGAGTAAGGGCGACTGATCCAGGAGGAAGATGAAATAATTTTGCAGCCGCTTACCACGTGGTTTGATCACCTGTCCTTTGGATTTCTGTGCTTTTTACCTATGTCGCTCTTTTACGAGAGCGCAACTTTTAGAACTATTTATAAATCGGTATAACTCAACAACTTACTGTAGAAATTGTAAAAAAAAACCCTTATATCCATGAATCAGTAAACTATGCGCTTGCGAGTGACAGGAAAAAAATGTGCCAAAACATGTCAGGCAGAAGGTAAAAATTAAAATGCGCGAAATTAAAATCCCTGCAATATTTAGTGCAGACAAGAGAAGTTGCTTCCATGGAAGGACGGAATCACGTGGGTTCCCCTCACTTTCCCCCCGAAGATTCTATGCACTCTCAGAAATAGACTTTCAAATTTGAAGAAACTTTCTTCGTTTTTGACGAAACCGCTTCCAGGGATATGCTCCGAGCGAACATTTCGTCAAATTGAGGAAACTGCTTTCGTCTCTGGTTTGAAGATGCGAATTTCGTCAAATGTAACGAAATATTTCTTCATTCTAGTTTCGTCAAATCGACAATCATTTTCGTAGTTTTGAGAGTATTAGTTTCGTCAAATTAATTTCGTCATATTTAAGCATGTTAATTTCGTAGTTTTTTGAGTTTATTTCCTCTTTTTTTTTTTTTTTGAGCTGATTAGTTTTCTTTCTTATTTATTTATTTATTTATTTGAGAATACAGATGAACCTCGTTAATTCGAACACGCTTAAAAAGAATTACTTATAAAACTAACTTTTTTGTAAGTCCTGTCCCATTGTTTATTATTTTTTGGATAAGACGAATTCTGTTAAGAATAAAATCGATTTTAAAGATCCATTAAAGTTCGTTTTAACCAGGTTCGACTGTATTTTATAAGATTTATTCAAATCTTTACTTCAAAATCTTACCACCATAATTTCCCACTTTGATGCGAATAGTCACGCTCCCAGGTTCGTAATTTACGAGGGGTCATTCATGGGGATTGACCTCCCCTCCTTGATTTCTGAACATTTATGTCTTTATGTACGAAAGGCCGTGGTTTTAGTTGGTTTTCTATAAAATTTTTGAAAAGTATACACCTTCTTTCACAATTGGAAAAAAAATCGAAATAACGGGCCTGAAACCCCCTCCCCCACCCCCGCCTAAAGCAAAAGACAAGTATTTGTTGAAAAAAGAGGCACATAAAAGATGTTAAACAAATTTTTATTAATGTATAAATACAAGCAGACAATTTCTTTAAAATATAAAACTAATTATTGCAGATTCAAGTTAAAGAACAATGTGAAATGATGTCTGGAAATTAGGGCTGAGCGATGTATTGATATATCGCAAAAAACACCGGTGTACAGTAAACCCTACATCATTACACCGGTTTAGAGTAAAAACCTCTACACCGATAGATCGGTGTGTTCCACCAGTTTGCTTACATCCAAGCTTTCTTCTTTATCCAAGCAAAAAAAAAAAAAAAAAAAAAGAACGGAAACCCGCATGTTAGTCCGGTCCCATAAACTCCCCATGATATCTAACTAAACCCTCATAAAGGGGGTTTTCCTGTAAAAAATCTAGTTTTTGTCGGATCTTTTCCAAATTTGGCACAGAGGTTCATTCTTTGGTGCTCAGGAATACTCATTGGGCAATTTTCGTCCCGCTATGGGGGGGGGAGCAACCCTCATGGGGGTTCTCCTTATAAAAACCAAGTTTTGTCGGTTTTTTTTTCTAAATTTGGCACAGAGGTCGTTTGATGCTCGGGAATTCAGGCAGGGTAGTTTTCCTTCCTCTATGGGGGAGGGGGCAACCCCCATTGGGGTTCTCCATATAAAAAACAAGTTTTTGTGGGATCTTTTCTAAATTTGACACAGAACTTCTTTGATGCTCAGGAATTCTCATTGGGTAGTTTTTGTCCAGCTATTGGGGTCTGGGTTTTTTTTTTTTTCAAAAACCAGTTTTTATTAGATTTTTTCCAAATTCGGCACAGAATTCCTTTGATGCTCGAGAATTCCCCCGTTTTAGTCCCACTATGCAGGGGGAATCCCTCTCGTGGGTTTTTATCGAATCTATTCCAAATTTGGTACATTTGTCCTTTGATGTTTGTGAATTCCCATAAGGTAGTTTTCGTGCCAAATTTTGGAAAGATCTTACAAAAGCTTGGATTTTTGCAAGGAAAACACGCCTAATGGTTGATTTGCCGCCTATAGCGAGAAGAATAAGTCAAACTGCTTGAACGCAATGTAAGATTGGCGATGAATCACGATGTAAAAATTCCTACATAGCCCAGCCCTACTAGGAATATAGAAGTGCTACTTCCTCAGCAGACATTGGGTTCTGGAAAAATAAAATATAGGTGACTTTTATGCACAGTTACATCAATATTTGCTCATGGGAAAATTGCTGGGGATTTACTTCTTCATTGCATTGCATGAAAAAATTCCAAAATAAATAAATAAATAAATAAATAAAGATTTTTATCAAACTAATACCATAAATTTGAAAAAAAAGTGCAATAAAATGTACAGCTTTAAATTTGCACATCTTTGTTCGAAAATTATATATAGAAAATGAAATTAGATAATCTTGCCAGCTTACCTTGAAGCTTACCTGAAAGCTCCTACCTTGAGAAAAAGCTTACCTTTTTCTTTTTTCAATCGATTATTTGTCTTATTATTTTTGCTTCTATGTAGAATGCTTGTTTAGCAAAATTTATGTTTAATACAGGAACTGTATTATTGCATGCAGTACATACTTCATACTTTGGAGTCCTTTTTGGTACATACTTCATACTTACCTGTCTGGAACTTCAAGGGAAATTAGGTACCTTTATATAACTTAATTGGCTAGAACCTTCCTGATTTACTAAGATAGCTCCATAAGCATTAATGCAACCATGGCCAACGCTAAGACAGAATTGCAAGTAAGAGATGTAAAGATATGTAATGAAAATTGTGACTAGCATATCGAGCAAAGTTTGCTAGTTTTTATCATATAATTTTTATTTTCCTTTCAATATTTCAATTGAAATTTTACATAAAAATTTTACTTTGACTACAGCAAAAATCATTACTCTAACGTCAATTTGGACTTACTGGTAGTTCATCGATGAAATGCTTCTGAAGGGTTTTGCCCTTTTTTTGTTGACAATTCCTTGAGGCAACAAATATGGCAATAAAATTATTGCTGCATTAATTTCAGCTGTAGAAACTATGTATAATGGAAAAATTCATAATTATCACAAATCAAGTAACACAAATTAACATAGAATTTAGTGTACTAAACTAAATAAACAACAAAGAACGCTTTATAATTGTTATTATTGTCAACCTTCTGCTATCTTATCTTTTTCTAAATCAAGGTTACCTTCAAACTCTTATTTTAAATTTCGGAAAAATTGAAAAAATATTGAAAATATTTAGCTGCAAAGCACAAGGATATAGTTCTTTACGGAAATTAATATTTTCTTTGTAACTTAAAATGCTTTGTATTAAATTAATACTTACTTTACTTTATGTTCTATTTTGCAAGTAAAACCATTCAAAAAAAAAAAAAGAGAAGGAAACAGAATTAACAAATAATGAAGTATATTGATACAACATAAACAGGAGACAGCTGCAGAAAGAAAAGACATTTCATAAACAACATGGGGTGCGACTTTAAAAAGTCCGGTCAACGAGCCTAACAAAAAAAAAGGGGAGGGGGTATCATTTCCGAACCAAAAAGCCGATAGCCAGTTTGCATTTATTTTTTATTGCGTTAAGCGCTTCTTTCCCTCGATTTTTATGGGTTTGTTTAAAAGGTTGCTAATCAATTATTAAAAAATATTTTTATGAACACTTTTGTGAGATAAAGTACTTCTTGATTATTAATTTCTTCAAAATCGTATTTTATTTTGCTATTAAAATATTTCATGTAGTTTTGTTAAGAATTAACTATAGTAGATCTATTGTTTACCCATTCCAAAATATTAATCTTACCTAATGGGTAGAGAAATATTTCATTGAAAATGATAAGTGTTACGTACACTTTTGGGAGAGCTACTGTATAAATTATTATATTGAATAAAATATTACATGTAGAGTGGAAGAAGGAAAAAAATATCAATACTTAGAGAGGGGGGGGGCATACTTTTTTAAGAAAATAAAAATGCAGAGTAAAACTATTTTGAATTATTAAACAAAAACACTTTGTTGAACAGAATTATATTAGAAAATTCATGAAGACGAATGAAAACACATAACCATGTAACAAATTCAACGTTGAAATTAAGAGCTCCAAAGTTCTATGCTACTTATCGAGGCGCTGTATTTATCATCTGCGTTACTGTAGCTACGGTGGAATTTTTTATGTAAGTTTAAATTCGTAAAAATGCTTTGGTCATCTTTGTCAATTGTCTAACGGGGGGGGGAAATAAAGGCCTACGTTTTCGGAAACAAATGTCAACAAAAACACATTTTCTTTTGCAAATAAAAAATACGCTAGTTAAGCCTAACGTGGAGGTGACTCAAAGTTAGTTTATACGGAATTCCAAACCAAATCGAACGGTTCGTTTTCAATTTTAATGTGTTTTCAATACAACAATAAGCAAAAATGTAGCAATAAACAAAAGAGGACGCATCACACATATAAATTTTAATTAATACTAACCTTTTTTATGAATCCTTTAGGATAATTGGATAACTTAACGAGCAAGTACAAGAGTGAAACGAAAACTGCCAGAATGCACTGCAATGTAACGAAATTAGGACGAAATAATTTCGTCAAAAATTTGAGATTTCTGGTTTCGTCAAATATCACGTGATTTGGTGACGAAAGGATCGTCGAAAACAACTAAATAGTGCTCGAGGATTGCAGAATCGTCAAAATTGAGCGTTTCATTTTTGACAGTGTGTGTTAACGATCTAAGTCCCATTTAGTAATCTTGTCTCTGTACTGATCACTGTTGACAGTAACACTCTGGCCTTCATCATGCCTGAAGGCATATGTACCAATTGTTTCACCGTCCTATAAGGCGCACCTTGCACTATATCTTCTGGGGATAGGCAAAGTTCCTTCACTAAGCAGTTAAACCAGGAAAAATGCAGCACTTGGAAGCCGACATTTGGCATATGATTGCCAGTTCTACTGCGAACAATGCGTGAAAACTGGTCCTCCTGTATTTACCACGTACGCGCGAACCACAAAGACCACATGCCCAAAATCGAATTCAACCATCAATGACATAACATTATCTTTAAAATAAAGCAAATAACATTGATATTAACGATTTTTGTGTTTTATTTACATTTATGTCATTTGCCTCTTTAAAACAGCCTTTACATAAATAAGGTTTCATAGAACAGCTAGTAAAGCATAGAACAGCTTCGGTAAGAAACAACGACTCAGCAAGAAATAAAATAAGACACATTTTATTTGTTTGCCACGAAACGAATTTTACTTCCGTAACCATATTTTCATAAAAAATAATTTTATTTGGTATCTTTACGAAAGCATGTCTCGCATTGAATACCAACTACTTGTGTATAAATTCTCAAAATACGAGTATTGCATAAAATACTTTCATAGTTATATGCACGTCGAGTTCTTTTAAGTTGGATGAAAACCTATGGCTGTTAAATAACTCAGAGCAGAGCTTTCATGTTCCTTATTACGCAAAGGAAAGTACTAAAATGCATCTAATACATTTCCTTCGAAAATATTGAGGAATCAACATTTAGAGAAGAAAACGAATTGAGAACTTTCTAAATCTGGTACATATGAGAACGCAGTGCATTTGAACTGTTTGGAACTGGTTATCCGTGATGTTTATTATAAAAGAAAAATATTTGCATTATTCTTCTAACATTTTGAAACCCCTAAAGAATAAGTCGTGCAGCGAAACATTCATTTTAGCCGTGAAATGTGTGACATAGCGAATGTGTAATAAGCGAATTGATAAAATAATGATACATAGTTGATGATTTGAATTTTTTCCGTGTTTTACAAAGCAAAACTGAGATGCTGAAAAAACAAGTCGTTTTTCTTTAAGTGGAGGACGTTGTTTGAAAATGACTTCCGGGAAACATTTTTGCGCAATGTGTTAATTAATCAGTAGACCTCAAAAAGAACAAACCAATTTGAAGTTCGATCTGTTTTTTATTGTATAATTTTGTTTTATTTTTATTAAGAAAAACTTGACTGTCTACTAAATTTTACTGTCATAAAGTTTTTTTTATTTGAATTTGTAAACAAACGCTATTAATGGGGTGACCACAGCTTTGAGGTAGCAGCTTCCCTTCACACCATAGTCCTACTTGTAAAGTGTTGCAAATATTTCTTGTGTTGTAATATATGTTGATAAAAAAGAACCTCTCGGAATGGCGGTATCCCTATCTTCATAGTGATTAATAATTGCGACACAACAACACAATAAATGTTGCCTTACCATGTAGGGAAGAGTGTTGTACCTTGGACACTTTTCATGCTTTAATTTTTTACTTCAATTATTTAAATCAAATTTAAAATCTTAAAGCAACATTAAAAAATCCCAATATATTTTTCTGCAATATATTTTTTTAATTTAAACAGTTTGAAAATAAATTATTGCGAGCTATTTAAAATAAGAATTCCTAACTGTCCCAAGGTACTACATCCTACTGTACCTTTGGACACATCCTGTTGTAACATGGGAAACTTCATGATTCAGAAAACAGCCATATACTTAAACCAATTTTGCACCAAAAAAATATGGTAATAATATGGTAATAAATTAAATCATGAATAATAAATTATGAATAACAATATTATGAATAATATCATAAATTATGAATAATATCTTAATTATCAAGAACCATTCATATGTATTACCTTTGAACGTGTCCTGAGGTACAATATGTTTGTTTGTCCCAAGGTACAATCACTACGTGGTTTATGAAAAACCAAAATTGTGTTCACTTTAGATGCACTATCATTGTTTTCTCATAAGCAGTTCGTCTCTTTTATAACAAAATAAAACGAGCTGATGTGTGCATCACATGACTTCCTTTTACGCCAATTTAATGATAATAGTTATAGATGCCTTGGAGTAAGCAAAGAAACACTTTAAATATTTTTGCCTCCATGTTTCTTGTGAACTAAAGCAAGAAAAAAGTTTTATACAAGTTAATTTTCCCAATATTGGACATTTTAATGTGATTCAATGGTTAACTCTCTAAATGTCGCCAATAGTGGCCAAAGTGGGGCCAATTTTATATTTAAAAAAAAACGGTAATTTTTTGTCACCAAGTTGGCGAAATTGCTTGTCTACCAAAAGCTTGGCGATACGTCGCCAAGGGTTTGCAAAAGACCCTCTTTGGAATATCCGAATGCAATCAAAAGGGTAGGTGCGCAACTAGACCCAACTAGAAGTCTATGTACCAATTTTCAACATTCTAGGACGTACCGTTTTTGAGTTATACGAGATACATACCCACATATGTACATACATACGTACATACAGACGTCACGAGAAAACTCATTGTAATTAATTCGGGGGGTAGCCAAAATTGATATTTCTGGTGTCTATGCGTTCTTAGACATATATCCACGTGTGATCGGGTTGAAATAAAAACTCAACATTCATTCGGGAGCGAGCAAAATGGAAATTAAGGCCTATTTTTGGGTCAAAATTTTTTTTGTGAATACAATACTTCCTTTACTTTGTAAAAGAAAGTAATTAAGTTGATTAAATTAACAAATATATACAAAGGTAGGAAATGAAATAAAAATGAAGAAAATATTTACTTTGGTGTCATAAAATTTTTTTTTTCTCACAAAATTATTAATTTAACGCTTCTGATGCTGATTGTTACTATGGCATCATTTAGTGGTGAAGGTTACTATTTAAGTTTACAAAAAATATGACTGCTAAAAATAAATTCTTAGAAATTAGCAGTGTACCAAGGTACAACACTCTCCCCTACTGTGGACCTATTTATGTAATACTGCTGATGATAAAACGTATGAAATACAGATGTAAGGCATATTGATATGTACTTATATGTCCTTGTTAAAAATGAAGACAGGTTATTGTTCAACCCAGATAACATTTGGTTTTGTGTACTTATATTGCTTACTGTAAACATTTTTCTGTAATGCCACATAAGATAAGTTACGCAAATATATGTTACATAATAATACGTACTTACATGCTAATGTTAAAAACCCATACATTTACATTGAGCTACTCCGAAATTTTGAAGAAAAAATTTAAAGTTTCTTATAAGTGTATTTGAAATATATTTTTGGGATGATTATATGATTCAACATCAATCACTAGATGTTTGTGTTAAATTCTTGTTTTCAAAGATAAAGAAACGATCTATAACTCTTCAGAATATTCTCCAAACCAAACAGGTTATTCTCTAAGTAAAACATGAATGATCAGCAATATTACAGAAACCATAAACGCAGATCTCCATTTTTCTCGAGGGCAAACTATTTAAACTGTCGAACAATGCATCATCGTTTATCATACCCTTTCTCACGCATGGTTGCTTGAAATGTTTTCATCTCCATCTAAACGCCTGTCCTTGAATGACGAAGACAACGCCCAAAAAAATGTGCAATCTGAAATGGCACGAGCAATGCTTTAGTGAGATAAAATAGAGTAACATGTAACTGGTAATCGTTTAGAATGTTTTCAAACTAATGCTGGTTTAAAAAATTGGTTTGAGCTTGTATTTTTTATTGATGGGTGGGTTTGAATAAATTAACTATGCTTGGTAAATTAAAATTGACTAAAAATATAAATTTTAGTTTTTGTATGAAGTATAATTTGGAATATTATGCACTGTTACTTCCCAAATCAAAACACAATGTGTTTGCGAAGCTTTGTTTTGTAAAAACAGTAGAGGAGACCGGGGCAGGTTTTCGCGCTTTTTTTAAAGTTATTTTCTTATTTTTCATTTATTTACCTAAGTTTGAAAAAACTGTACTACATCATTCAGAGAAACCTTGGCTACAACGTGGAATTACTTACAATTAATTAAGCTTTGTTTTACAGAAAAGTAGTTTTAAGTGTCGTTGTGTCACGTGCGAAAATGTGCCCCGTGACCGGGGCAAGTTTTCGCATACCTTATAATTAGACAGGGGCAAGTTTTCGCATGCACTTATATCAATAAAATTTAAGAAATCAAACAAAATATTTTCAAGGTAGGTTGTTTATTGATTTTCAGTAAATATACATTAAAAAAAAAACAACTCATCACCAACTTGGCTACTTAATAATTTTAATACATGTAGGACTTTTAAAAACACTAAACGTCATCGTCACTGTTACAATTAATGCATACAAAGAACATAATGTTTCCTTTGATGCAAGACTCGTGGGCCCATCTTTTGCAACGAGTGCACTTTACCCATATCTCATTAGCCTTATATTTACTGTGCAATCGTAAGCAGTAAAGTACAGTCTTCTTCCTCTTCATCACTTGATTCTTCATTTTCTTCGGGCTTGTTAGGTTTTCCAATTTGTCTCTAAAATAAAATCTTTTTAACATTTTTCTTATCTTTCTTTTCATTTTTCATTTGTTTTCTCTGCTTAGCTTGTTGCTGCTCTAGTCTAAGTGTTCTTTGACAGGAGTGTCGGTCAAAATGACCGACTTTCTCTTCTTTCTTCCTTTGCCGGTCAGGAGCACAGACTGGGAGTTTCAGTTACCTTTTCAGAGGTTAACTTTCTACAATAATTTGCCAAAGTCCTGTCGCGCAATCCGAACTCCGTCGCTAAACTTTTCATACTTCTTCCTTCTTTTACTTTGTTGACAGCTTCTACCATAGTCTCTATGGTGTACTTGCTTCTTTCAGACTTCTTTTTGTAGTGTCGTACCATAACAAATCTGAAAACCCTGCACACAGATCAATATCAAGTCATAATAATCAAGTCATTCTATGAACGTATCAGTTTAATGCTATTTTTATAAACACTTAGGCCTATTTTGTTTTAACATGTATCTCTCATGAATGATTGAGATTGTAATTTATTTTTTGTCTGTTTTTTATTTAAAAATATAAGTTGTCAAATAAGAAGCTTACCTTTTCATGTGTATTTAACTATTTTTGCTTCATTTAAGAGTAAATAATATAATAAACATCGATAAATAGTAGCGATCGAAGGGGGCAGGGCATATTTTTGATGCGACGGGGCACGTTTTCGATGCGAAAATATGCCCCGCATGGTGTTCGAAAACGTGCCCCGTCGCCATGTTTTTCCTTTAACTTTACGCAGACGGTCAAAAAAAGAATTTTATGGACAAACTATCACATTACTGGTAGCTCCTAAATGTGCTCTTTCGAAATATTACAACAGACAAAAACTTAACTTATGACGTATATGTTTGTTTTTTAGTTTAAATGAGGTCATCAAAATTTACTTACCTGTATAAAAACAAGTGAAACTGACGTTACGCATCTATGTGAACAGTCATCCAACTGAAACTCTCGTAGTTGTCGTCTAGTGGCGTTGCCTTTCAAATAGTCTGATCGGTGCTTCGCTCTACCGGCTCGCTAACGAGTTAAAGTCAAATCGAAAACGTGCCCCGCGCGAAAACCTGCCCCGGTCTCCCCTACATGACATTTTTAAAACGCATCTCTCTATCAATACAATAAAAGCTATTATAATTTAAACATTTAATAGTACTCGCCATTCTGAGAGTAGTTTTCTTTTTCATTTCCTAGAATTTGTTTTATGAACGTTATTATTTTCATTTTTATGAACTTTTTGCTGCAAGCTTTAAAATAATTTTGTTCGAAATGTTCAATTTCTTAAAAGTACACGTTGCAGAAAATCTTAGAGGCCGAACAAGTAATGCTCACATTGTGTGGTCGTTTCGGTCAATATCTCAATTTAAGTTCTCATAGCTTTTACCTCATCCCCTTTAAAATGTAAATTTCTTCGTTGTTTGTAGAAATATGGCTAAAACCGAGATTGCTCGCACGACCAAAGCAAACGGGAATGCTCGCGTTGATTATCTCATAACCCAGGATTTTTTTTTTTTTTTTTCGTATTTTCGAGTTCATTTTTTTTAAAGGTTGAAAACGCAAATAAGAAAGAAGATTATTATTATAAAATATATTTTCAAAAGACTGACGTACAATTTGCGCATTTTTTTGCAAATGCATGCCAAATGCTCCATACAAATGTGTTGTCACATTTTCGCAGACAAATTTGATTTTTCTGTCTTTTTAGTGGGGTATTCAGTACACCTTTTGAAAGCTAATTTTGCTCTTTTAGCAGGGGGTGCAATGTCTTCATTAGATCTTAGTTTCAATTTTAAGTCTCTTGGAAGCATTGATAGCTGGCAGTTCAGAACTGTCACAGAAATTCTCGCGCTAGGTATGGCACAACCGTAGAAGACAGTTACAAAGATACCATTTTTAGAATGTCATCGCCGTTTCTACCCCTTCAAGGTTATGACATTTAGAGGAGCTACTCAAAGAATCGTCCTCTTGAAAAAAATGGTGGAGGAGAAATTTGATTGTAAGCAAAGCGGTGAGTAATTCCTACCTTGCGCGAGCAATCTTAGGTTAAATATGCGTCTTTACTAAAAGGTTTATTTTTATGTACACCATATGAATATCATATTTTGTATCTATTTGAGACCGGTCTCTTTTGTAAAAACTGCTTTGAATATCAGTTACATAATGTATTTCACAAAATTTATTGTTAACTGTATTTTGTCCTTTCAAAACAATCGATGCATTTGGGAGACAACATTGCTTGCAACTCATAAAATCTAAAAAACGTGTATCTTATATAATGCCATGAACGGGCAGAGGGCAGTATCTGCAGAAATTAGTCTTCGAGATCATGAAGAAACGCGTCTTGGGTATTAGAAACAATAGTTGAAAAATGCTGGAATTACACGTTTTTTCTCGCCCTTTTCGGCGGAAAATAAAAAAAAAAAAAAAAAAAAACACTTGGGAAAATAAAGCTAACACACAGCCGATGGCAAAAATGGAAAAAAAAAGAAAAGATAAAAATTTGCATTTACTGCTTTTCACCTGCCCACGGCACTAAATTTATCACATCTGGTAAAGGAAACTAATAACTCAAAACATCATTATGAACTCTAATCTCTACACATAAAATAACCGTAAGAAAATTAAACTGAAACAAAATTATTTCTATCATTGGAACATGTTTCATGAGTAGGGAAAGAAAAAACTTAACCAGGAGCAAATGCGAAATCTCTCTTGTACCATTTTGCGTTTTACTTAAAGCATCCAATTACGTTTACAAAGCACCTTTTTAGTATTCTCTTAGGGAGAGACGTAATGAGAGGCCTTTTCCGTAGAAGATGTATTTAGCATTCGTAAACACTCGTGTTTACCAATTTAATTCACACGGGCGAAGAAGTTTTACGATCGCATTGCTTTCAGAATATTTTAATTACCACTCTCGGCTAGTTAAAAATCGTGTTTAAGATCTTGCTTGGATTTGCTGGTTGTTTTAAAAGAAATAATCTGATCAATGTGAGATTACACAGATATACGCAACATTACATCCGCTGTATAGTGTTGGAAACAGATTGCGGAAAGCGATAATAAGAGCACTTTTGTTATAAAATGATATTTTTATTTCGGAAAGCTCAAGACGAGCTTTTCTTAAGTTTTCTGGGAAGTTTAAATACATTTCTATGTAAGTAATTCTTTAGTGATTTTTTTAACCCCCGAAGCAAAAACAGGGATAAGAAAATAAACGTGTAACGATATGGATCGGTGTGTCTGTCTGTGACATTTTAGTTCCTAAGCGTCACACAGTGGGGCGAAAACGCAAAAAAGCGCTTATAAATGGTTTTTTTTCCCCTGTACTTAACAACAAACTGAGGATTAATAAATTTGCACAGTCCTACCTCTTGGGCAGTCTGGACTGGAATTTTAGAGCCCTTCGTCCGTTACAAAGCTGAAGGGAGCCTTTAGTAAGTTGAAGAACCATGAGTACGGGAATTTACAAGAATTGCTTTTAAGCAGTCTACAAATTTTTTTCTCATTAAAAGCGGGTATATTTAATTTACCTCGTGTCCAACGATAGTAATAGGACGAAAAAAATGAGTAGTCGAAGTCTCAAACCGAAAATCGGTTTTGATCAGCACCAAAAACTTCAGACTTCAAGGTTAAATTTTTCAAATCACTCTACAAAAAAATGTCCTCTTATGTACTCTTAGAAATTAATATTAATTAGTCATAAATGGTCTGTAGAAAGACCCTGAAAAGGAATTAGCTTCGTAAACACGCGAACTTTGAACCCGGAGCCCAAACAAATCGAGAAAAATCCATTATAAAATGTCTGAGTAAACAAACAAGCGAGAAATGTTTAAAAACACTTTTAAGCGCTTTTTGGCGTTTTTGCCACACTGTGCGTCACTCCGAGTCCGCAAACGCTGGCCGAGTCCGATTTAAAAGGGAAATGAACGACAACGACTCCTTTACTCAAAAACCAGTCTAACTCTAACTCAACTGTCTTGATTAATACTACTGTAGTTATAATTTTACTATTATTTATTTATTTATTATTTTTTTATTTATTTATTTATTTTTGCTTGAAGTCGAGATTTCTTCGAATTAGTTTAATTAAGTTTTTGATATAATTATTAGTTCTTTTAAACACTAAAGCGAGTTATTATAGTTGAAGAAATAAATACAGGTATCTTATTTTTCGTATATATTCTCAAAAACAAATATGGAGTTGTATAAAAGTAAACTAGTGCCTGTCTTAGTGCGTACTACCCAGCTAAATGGTCTAGAAACATGAAATGTGGTAAGCTTTGTACCGCTGATGCAGGTAAACTGCCGTATCTGCAGAAATGAGTTTTTGAGATGTTTAAAGAAACGCGTTTTGAATTCAATACTAACAATAGGAAAAATGTCGGAAATAAAGCACTAGTTTTGTGCTTTCCTTTTCAGCGGAAACTAAATAAGTAAGCTTGAACAATAAACATACAACATATGTCAAATATGACAAAAAAAAAAAACAAAAATTGAATTTTGATATCTTGAATTCAAATTATGTTTTTCGCAATCACGAGTGTGTGTATGTAGGCGTGTGTGTTTGTGTGTAGGGGGTATGTGTGTGTTGGCATGTGTGTTTGTGTCTGTGTGCCGGCATGAATGTGTGGGTAGTTGTGTGTATGTTTCTGTGTGTGTGTGTGTGTGTGTAGGTGTCTGTATGTATGCGTGTGTGTATGTGTTTGTGTATGTTTGTGTATGTGTGTGTGCATGTGTGTGTAGTTGTGTATGTTTGTGTATGTGTTTGTGTGTATGTGTGTGTGCATGTGTGTAGTTGTGTATGTATGCGCGTGTGTGTATGTGTAGGTGTCTGTATGTATGCGTGTATGTTTGTGTATGTGTTTGTATGTGTGTGTATGTGTGCGTGTGTAGTTGTGTATGTATGCGCGTGTGTGTAGGACATGGATGCAACCTGGAGACGGCTTTCGCTACAGGAGCAGCATAGTGAGGAGCCGGTCGACGGCGATGGTGCGGAGGGTGGCGGTGGGAAAATAAAATAATAGGACGCTAAAAACAGTCAAATGAAAGCAATAAGCAATCGTGATTGCTCAAAAATAAATGGAAACATTCACCACACAGTATAAATGCGTATTCAGATATATAGAAAAACATTTAACAATTTTTTAACCCCGCCGCCAATTTCGGAAAAAAAAAACTTAAAAGAAATAAATTTAAAAAATATCAAAAGTCAAAAAAAAAAAAAATCATTTTTGGAAAACTTTCCAAAGCAAAAGAAAAAAAAATGCAAAATCACTGTGTTAGCTACGAAACGGTGATCATTGGATTGTTTTCAGTTGTAAACTTTTGTGTTTTGCTCCTTTTTTTTTGCAAACTTTAAAAACCAAAAAAAGTAATGATATTTAATGTGCAAAGCTTGAAATACATTTTTAAAGGAAAACAGTGCAGGGAAAAAAATCAGTTTAAGACAGTTCAAACGAAAAAGCAAGTTTTTATACATTATATAATACAAAGAAAATCAAGGGGAAAAAAAAAGAGAAACGCGAGTTCCAGTAAATGACCACCTCCGTAAAAGAAATCAGAAAGAAAACATGCCACTAAAAGAAACTCGTACATTTCGATACTAGCTTTCGAGATGGCGTCCCAATGATGTTATTTCGAAAGTTCTACTCGAGCAGCGGTATTTTGATGTTTCACAAAAGTATACGACGCTAGAGATATAAAATAAAATAAAACAAAATGTGTTGTGGGTAGCATTTGTAATGATAGCTATTTTCTGTTTTTCCCCGTACGGATTCCTTACAAACTGCCAGCGTTTTGAGGAATGTGCTTTTAGTAACTAGAGGCTTCATGTCCTTAAGTTTATCAAAAATCTTTGCTGACTTCAAGTTATTTTGTCAAGCGTATTGTAATGTGCTTAAATATTGAAATCAAAAGCCGTTACACGCTAATAAAATAAATTTTACTGTTGGTTGAACGGCTTTTCAACAATACTTTACTTTGTAATTGGTTAAATAATTCTTATTTATTTGCATTTATAGTTCATATATTCAGATCGTGGATTTTTCAATCAAATGTTGCATTATTTAGTTATTTTAAAGCTGAAAATATACTGCATAATGGTGTAAAACATTAAATGCATTCATAGGATTATATTAACTTATGCAAAATTAAGAGTCCTTGAAAAATATTTCCTAGAAGTTCTAAATTTTAATGAGATTTTACTATAAACATCGTTGGTTAAAAATCTTAACTAAAATATGTGTAAAAGATAATTAAAAAAATATTACTCATTGTTGCTTAAAAGAGATTGTGCATTGAATGATATATTTCTAAGAACTGAAATGCTTTATAAAATTAACATTAGTATTTAAGGGTTCTAAACCGCGATACGACAAATTTCTATTATTAAAAAGCTTGTAACCAAATTTCAATACAACGTATAATTACCATTTTAATTTTAAATATAACCTGAAAATTTGAAAAAAAAACAAAAAAAAAAAAAAAAAACATGATCTAACATATATTTAATCTGTAAATTTTATTATAGAAAAAAATAATAAAAATACTTTTTTCGTCAGTACGAAAAAGAATAAGTAACGATGCGCACTCTCACTCTCTCACTGTAAAATGCATGTATAATTCTGATGTTAATTTTAAAGTGTCATATATAAACATCAGGACCTGAACCAAATTCTATTTAAAAAAAGCTCTATTTATTTCTTTTTTAAAGCTTTAAAAGGTAATGTTAAAATTTTAATATTAACTTTTATTTTAAATTAAAATTCAAGTTCAGATCGTATAAATTAAACCGATAGACGAACATGAAAAATTTAATGGAAATATATAAAAAAAACTTTCTGAAATATCATGCACGCAAAACAAAAAAACCGGCAACTGAGAAAAAGAGGTTTAAACGGCTGCTGTTAACAGAAATCTCTTTCAGAATAGTTTACACGATTTTAAAACTCGCTAAAAGTTTTTTTTGCTCATGGTAACAAATAAGGTATTAAATTGTTCGCAATTAAATTATGCTCAACATATATTTTTTACAGAAAGTCGAAAATTTTGTAAGTTAAAGGTTTTAGTTTGAGCCTTTGAGATGCTGAGCTCCAACTCCGACAATGTGTACCTCTGTTTCATAAAAAAGGGAGGGGTAATTGGCGCTAAATTGAGTTGAGAAACTTTCTTAGTAGTTTTTTAAACTAAAACAACTAAAATCCGAGCCAACAGCTCGTCTGTTTTTCGCTAAACTCCCCTAAAACAGATAAACATATTTAAGGTCACAGCTCAACTAACCAGAGCTGCACAATAGAATCTTTAATACAATATGTGAAGAATTTATTTTCTCATTTGTTTATTTTTTTATTCATTTAAGTGATTGTGTTATGCAAAACTACATTTTTCTTTCTTAAATTCTTAATACTTGTGTTTAGAATGGGAATTTTTCTTAATTAATTGTTACACAATTCAATCTTTTGCACTTCGAATGTTTGTAAGATGCAAACTCATTTCTAGGTAAAGTATAAAAGTTAGTTTTTTCATGTCGTCTTTCGTTCGTGACTTTGACTGTAAATACGATAGAAACTAATTTAATTGTTTTAGACAAATTTCTGTTGAGAGTAAATTGAAAAATAGATAAAAGGATTTTTTTCTTGGAAATAGGTTTAATTTCGCTCAACAATAATGCTAAAACCACAAATCAAACGAAATTGGAGTTATGTATACCATGTGTGATATTTTGCATACGAAATACATTGAATAAAAAGTTTAATTTTGCACAGCTGAAAACATTGACGGAAAAGATAATCCTTTACCACTCCTTATCTAACAGATTATTTTTTTATAATTTTATTGGGATAAAGAGCTTTTAAAACGTTTGTGAAACATATTTTCTTTATTTTTAGGATAATTTTGACGATTGAAAAAAAAAACAATTACAACAACATGAGTTACATTAGTATCTAGGAGCAAAGCACAAACCGTTTAAAAGCGGATGAGAATGTTCCATAACCTAATCATTAGATTTTCTTTTGTATCAAGTGTCAAAATTCAGGTGTGAATCTATTCTACAAATATGCGATAACCCTAGCTGCATTTTCGATTAAAATCCTAAGAGTTGCCTGCGCTTGTTAATTAATTATTTTTATGCATATTATAAGCATGATTCAGTTTTTGGAACAATAAAGAATAAATAATTTTGAATTTTTAAAAGACCATTAAGTTTTTGGTGGATAAAACATGTATTTCACGTATTTCTGCTTTAACCCTGGCTAATGGGCAGTAATTTACTGAATATGTATGTCATAGTTTCTCCGTAGTTTTATACAGTGATTTTTTTACAAGTTTTAAAAAACCTTCTAGTTAAACTAAACGTCTTCTCATTTAGCATCAGAAAAAACATTGTAGCAAAGAAAAAGAGAGGAGAAAGAAATACATAAGGAAATACTGTTTATTTTAAAATTGTTTGAATAAAATAATATCAATCAGTATTTCCTTTTTGGAACTTATAGTGAAATTTCTTTTGATTTAATATCTTTTAGCAGAATTGTGTTATCTGCTCTGTGACTGCTAGACCTTTTTCTATTTCTTAACCGCTAACAATAAAACGCTTCTAAATCTTCTTCGAAGTATTTAAGGAAAGTTTTGTGTCCTCATTAATTAAGAACTTTTGTTTGTTTGTAACAACTAGTAGTAATAAAACACCAATAAAATTATGTTATCCTAAATGTCTGTTCTCAGTCATTCATCTTTACTAATAATAAAATTCAAAGTCTCTCAGTCAGGATGCATATATGTCTGGAACTCTGTGAAGCGCATAGCGCCTAGATCGTTCGGCCGATTTTCATGAAATTGGGCGCAAAGTTAGTTTGTGCGCATGAGGGTGTGCACCTCGAAGCGATTTTTTCAAAAATTCTATTTTGTTCTTTTTCTATTTCAATTTAAAGAAAATTTTACGAAGCAAAATTATCATAAGATGGACGAGTAAATTGCGAAATTATCATGACGTGGAATGGGAGAGCGAATGAATATAGCCAATTGGCGAGAAATTCGTCATCCATTTTTTGTAAATATACAGGGGAACCAAATGACCGTTTAACTTTCTACTACGGGCAAATCCGTGCAGGTACCACTAGCTTAATAATAGAACATATCTGGAATGCAAATTATGCATTCTAAATAAAGCAATAATTTTATATCAAAGTAAAATTAAACTTCTAATGTTGCGCTTAGTATAGCTGTTCCAAAACAAAGATGTACTCGCACTATAATGCTTAATCATTACATAAAAAGCATAATATTGTTCTTAATTATAGTGTATATGAGGCATTTATTATCAACATCTACTCAATCCAAGAATTTTGAGAATTTTCAAAAGTTTTTTTTTTTCTCTCTCTGTTAGTATTTACCGCATATAATTATAAAAACTCTCTCATTGTAGAGGTACAAATTGACTTAAACAAAAACAAAAAAAAAAAAAAAAGCCTAAGTCCCGGTTTTATTTAAAAACAAGTTCCATTCATGCCTTTGCTGAACGGTCACTGTAAAACGCCACAAATAACATCAGCAATAATATTACATCTTGTTTCTTATTCAATATCAGTTTTTATTTGCTGGCGAATACATGGTGAACACATAAAATTGAGGTACGACTTGAATTTAAGTTAAATTATAAATGGAAAGGAAAATGAAAAAGGAAAAAAAATACACTTTGTTACAAACTCTACTCAATCCAAAATATTTTTAACGATAAATTATTGTTACGATAAAAATTCTAAATAAAAAATAAATAAAAAGTATTTTGTGCAATAAATATCTTGAAAACTTAGTCAGACAGAGAATGAAACATTTTTTTTTGTATGTCCTGTAAAATAAGGGAAAAAATTAATCATAATTTTTTTAGATTACGGCTCATGTATAAATCATTTTAATATTTTTAATCGTTAGAAGAAATGAAATTATCATATTTGTTACATCCCTATTTGAGCATTATAATAAAAATACGATAACGCTATTTATAATTTTGTATTTTACTTTTTTAGACTTTATCAATAATCCGATAGCTCGTAATTCTTGCCCCAAACCATAGTTTTACTTTCACTAGCGGGACTTTAAAAATATTTTTTAAAATCTGCAGAAAATCTTGTTTGTTGTTATCAATTGATAATGAATTGTTAGTTAGTATAGGAAACTCAGCGTAAAAAAGCTCCTCGTGAACAGCGCCGCATTTTAACAAAATATCAATGTATTAGGCAAATAATCCAATATCATCTCATAGCATACAAAACTTTCAATTAAAACTGATCTTAAAATGAGTTTAAAGATTTTAAAAGAGTCTCAGGTTTTGCACGACGGCTACAAGCAAAATGCGAAAATATTGCAAAGAAATTGGTCTGAGCATCACAAAAGTATTTATTCGTATAAACTTTGATTGTGGAATAAATATTGTTTAGTTAAATGATTTCTTTTTGTGTTCAATGTTATTAATTTATCGGCTAAATTAATCCACGTTATGTACAACGAGGATTTGATAATGCGTATGGGAGTGTAAAATCTACATTAAACATAGGAAGGCTCTTGGGAGAAAACAATTTATGACAAGAAAGTTCAGATTTAATTCAGAATTTTGAATTTATCCATGAATATATGTTTTTTGTAAGTTTTATTACAGTGGAACTTCCACATATCAAAATGTTCTATATATCGAAATCCCAGCAAATTTCTATGTTCATTATATAGAAAAATTGTTTCTATGAATCGAAAAAAACTCGAAATATATCAATTTTTTTTCGAGACATTGGTGGATTTTTTTTCATTTTAGACTGTTTGTCTCATGAAAAATGAAATTTAGGGGAGAAAATTATGATCACTAAAACGAAACTCATAAGGAATCTGGCGTTGAGGGGTGTGTACATCGGTCGTTATTCCGTTCTGGAGTTGTTAAATTCCCACAAATTTATTTCAAATCTTAGTTGTAACTAGTAACACTGTAAAATCGGTTTCAAGTTATCCCTTTGTCAGTTGATGTCTTTTTAGATTCAGTAAAAATCATTCAAGTTAGGTAAATTGATTTTTTACTTTTCTCTCGATTACATTGTCAAAACAAAAATCCTCTAGTGTTGAGGATAAAGTTGAATTACCGAAGAATGAAAATGTATGAAAGCGCAAAAATGTCATTTCTGTTAATTTTTTAATTATGAACTTTAGTTTAATCCGATGCTCGTATAAATTAGAAATTGGGTTTCATACACGAAAATTAGCTTTAATTTTAATAATTTAGGAGATTTTTATGAGTAAATAAAATCGTTTCTATGCATTGAAATTTCTATATGTAGTATTTTTTTCCGGCAATTTGCTACTTCAATATATGGAGGTCCAACTGTATTAGTACATTTTAGACCCTCGATCAAAAAAGGAAAGAAGGTATAAAATCTGATATGTTCGTTAGGGTGTCCCGTCCATATATGAGAAAAAAATAAATTTGAGCTACACTATCACAAGAGGTGTCAAAATTTGCGAAATTTTTCACAGATCACGAAAAAGGTAAAAAAAATGGAATTGCGTGTCATCTTGAGGGCTCTACAGCTCTTTGAAGTTTTGCATATTTCACATTTTTGACAGACTTAAACGATATGATTTAAAAAATACAAAAATAAAGTTTAGAAAGCATTTTATTTAAGAAACTAATGAAACAAAGCACAAGAAAACAAAATAAACAAACTACAGTTTATAAATAATGACAAAAGTTTAGAATTTAAACTTATTTTGTGTCCAAAATTTGGCATTTCTGCGCGAGATTGCAACCTGGTTCTAACGAAGCCATCTCTAGAAGTAGCGTTAGTAACACTTTGTGAAGCCTGTGTTATTAGTTTAACACATCTTTCCACAGATTGTGAGTGGCAAGGAAAGTCAACGATTTCCAAGCTATTATCTTTACTCGACGTTAAATCCCGGTTATCACAAATTTGCCATTTCAACTGCGCTTGCGCGCAGACTTTGCCGATTTCGAAGCTCTTGCTCAAACTAATGAAAAACATTTAAATTTGTTAATATGAGATAAGAACAGATAAAAATTAGAAATTACAAAGCTGTCTTTGATTTAGTTTTTACGCCTCGGTAAAGATTGAGTTTTGCGTCTTAATTATTAATGGATTCGGAGCCTGATTTTTCTATCCAACAAAGGCCCTTTTCAGGGCCAAATTTTTAACCTCAGAAGAGCGTACTCGATCTGCAGCATCACTTCCAATACAAAGCGGAACCCTCAACCTAAATACAAATGTATAATACTAAGCTGTTTACGCCTAACGTAAAATATATGCAAAAGACGGATATTTGTAATATTCCGATCATTTTTGAAGTACATAACATGTTTTACGTTTACGTTAAATAAAAATTTCCAAACAAATAAATATTGAAGTGTAATTTTTCTCTTTTCTTTATGAAGATTATCAGTTATTCATATCCGTAGTTTCATATAATGTATCCCGAAATCGCTGTGAAAATACTCTATAATCGCATTCATTTATTTGTTGGGACTCTAGCACAACCTAAATATAAACAAGCAATACGAAATCTTAAAACAGAAAGCCCAAAAAGCTATGTCCGTGCGCAAGCGCAGTTGAAATGGCAAATTTGTGACAACCGGGATTTAACGTCGAGTATTATCTTTTGCCATAATTTGAAGGATCTCGTTAGAAATATGTCGAAGAACCGGTGGTGCTGTAACCTGACACTCTTGCCAGACAATTATTTCCGTATAATCTTTAGCAGAGAAGTTAATTTTTGGTGTTTTAAATATTCTGCGTTTAGTGCTACTTTCAGCATCTCTAGCTTTTTTTATTCTTCGTAATGCTAACTCTCGAATGTGCTCCCTATCATCAAACAACATACTGACCAGCAGGTTTTCTGGGTGCGCAAAAAAAGCATTTCTTTTGATAACAGAATACACAAGAGATTTCAAGTTTTCGGGTAACAATCGAGAGTACACAATCATTTGAAAAAGATGTTTGGCTGCTTCCTTAAAAGATGACTTTTGCTTGATTAAGAACCAAACTGGAGCGTACACTTTAACCACGTAGTTAACAAGTAATCGCAAATTTTCTGTTGGATTAAGAGTACTTACATAAAGTCTGAGTATACGATTAGCAGAAGTAAGCCATCTCGAGTGCGCCATTTTTCCAGGTTGGCGATTTGCCAGCTCAGGACTACAGAAACCAGTTGATACAGCTTGACAAATCTCATAAAGATATTTTTGATCCGTGCTTAGTTCATCAACCACATTTTTCGGCAAATTAGGCAAATTATCATCCACCGCGCAAAAAAACAATGTCATTTTATTTTCACAACCAGCTAACTGTTTTCCAATAGGTCCGGAATATTCTTTAGGACCCAAAGTGCAACCATCTAAGGTCAAGAATAAATGACGAAGGGGTAATTCGTTGGCATGAAGCATACACACACACCATTGCAATGGTCTTTCCAAATACTCCTCTAAATATTGAATCACGCCACCCTTCCAACCGGTGTTTATTGCAGTTCCGTCACATCCAACGCAAATCTCGTCTTCTAAATTCAAGCATTGACCTTCTAATAGAGCTGTAATCGAAGTTAGAATTGATTTTGCAGTGCCACGACTTGGCGTTGTGTGTCCCAAATAAATTGATCCGGGTTCTGCTAAAATTGAGATGTGCTCTTCAAAAATTTCTTTGCGATGGTAACGAGCTCCTATTTTCTCATTTATCAGAGTCTTGTCTTTACGTCCATCAAAGTAAATGCTTTTTATAACAATGCTTCCAATATCTTTGGAAGCTTCTTTCCGAGCTTTAGCTACAGCTCTGTGGATTTTGTTTTTATCAGCAACTAGAGTTAAATCTTCTTTTGAAACCAAGCCGACATCAGCTAAAACTGCAGAAGCAACAGCAGCAGCAGATCGCGTCGACAAACCGTATCTATCACAGACCTTAGCAACTGTTGGCAAGATCAGTGTATTCCTGTTTGTCGTTGAAGTTGATGGTGTCCCTGTAGAGGCCGTATTCGTCTCTATTATGGGATACGTTTCTGGAGAAAATTCACGCATCGAATCGTCATCAAAATTTGCTGAGACAGAATCGTTATTTTCAGTAGAAGACTTTTTTGCTGCCCTTTCAAGTTTTCTCTGCTGTTGTTTCATTAATTTAGCTGTTTCTTTCTTATCGACACCTCTTATCACCATTTTCCTGTCATTTCTTTGATCCAACAAGAAACTTCTCTCATTGATGGGAACTTTTTTAGGTTTTAAACACGAACAAGACTCAAATACAGGGCACTTACAAGCCGCAACGTCGAAGAGCTTCTCAGATGACTCTAAAACGCACTTCAGTTTATTTTCAAAACTATCACTTCGTTTGCTTCTGGGGTATCGTTTCAAATTGACGTACTTTTCGAAATAGAATTTTAATAATTGAATTACTCGTTCCTTAGTTACGATTGGAATTGAAGCTTTTGTCCAAATACTGTTGATTTTTTCAGAAACAATTGTATATATATCTGAACTGGAAGGGTCCTTTCCATTATGCATACATTTCTGTTCCCTCCTGACAAATAAAATAAATTTTATGACGTCTTTTACAGTAGGTAGCTGCCGATCATCAAGTTCCTTGTAGGGTCCCAGTATAGCACAAGTAGTCTCACTACGTCTCGAACTCATTACTTAAAACTAACAGAATCGGCATATAACACTAACAATTGCAACTGTACTTTTATAGCATTAAAATTACTTTGGCTACGAAGAAAACACCCGTGAGTCAAGCCAAGAAAGTCCTCGAAACAAGTAAAAGGAATTAGCAAGTTGAAACCAAACAAAGTCGAAGTCGTCAGTAACATATTGTTGCATGCAAATCGAGACGTGGCGCCAAGCTTCGTGGACGATTCTACTGCGGAAATGGGGGTTATTCCCATATAGGCATTTACAGTAGTAATCACCATATGTTTTCTTTTTTTTTTCTGTTCGTGTTGATATTACGAATCACGATCTTTTTATTTCAGCTGTCGAGCTTTTATTTCACAGTAAATTTATAACTTTATTCACAGTACTTCTTTTTCAGTTGCCATAAAAATGACAATTTTTCAAAACTTTGACGATCGGTAGAGCCCTGAAGATATAGTTTTATTCTATTTTTTAAATTATTTTTGTAATTTACGATCGATTTCGCAAATTTTGAGAGGTCTTGCATTAAGAAAAACGGAAAAAAAATTTTTCGGGACACCCTAATGTTCGTGTATGTGTGTGTCTATCATCATTGTTCCTAAGCGGATGATCCGATGTTGGAAATTATTTTTCTGATCAAAAGTGATTTATTGAGAGTGGTCGTAGCTAGATCTCAGATTTTTAGAACTTGAGCTAACGGTAATATTAACTATCATTTTTTAATAACTTTGTTAGTGCAGACTTCTCACACATTTAATATTTTGGTACCAGTCGAAAGAGCAATTGTTTTGGCGAATGATGAAAATTGATTTTTAACTTCTAAGTTACATACTAAAACTGGAGTTACAACTTTTTTTAAATACAGTTTAATTATAGTTTTTTTTTACTTGCGTGGTTGGGGGGGGGGGTAATTCTTTCTTTGTTGGCAGACAACTGAAAAAAACTCAACGATTAAAAAAAAGAACTTGCTTTAGTTAATTTTATCACATTAAACAATTGGGGTTTAAAAAGATTTTCATGTTTCCCACTTGATTATGCTTTTGCGAGTCAAAAAATTTAGTAGTTATATTTATCATTACCATTATATTTATTATTATTATTATTTTCGTTTTCTCATAATATCTATAAAACTTCAAATATAGTAATATATTATGTATTATCTTGCTTTTATAATGCATGTTAATATAGGGTGACGTCATCCGTGCTTTTTTTTTTTTTTTTTTGAACTTTTTCATTTAATATTAGATTTTGCAGACTGGATAATCTTCTGTTAATGTTCTCCTAAAACCACAGTCGATCGCATATAATCTGAGTCAATCTCAAAGTAAAGTATTCTTCACAGTCACGTTTTTGCATATAATCTAAATAAATAGATTTAAAAAATTGTGTGTGTATGTACAGATGAAATGACTTTTTAGATCAACAGAAGCCTTCTAGTCAAATCAGTAAAAATTAAGAGGCTCATTGTCCGTACCAGTTTAAAACCAGGATTTTTAAATTATTGAAAAAAAAAAACTAACGTTAAACTATAACTTTTCACCAAGTCATCCGGTTTAATTTCTCCTTTCCAGTAGTTAGGTATTACATAAAATTACAACCACGTTTCATGTATCAATGCAGAGCTGTTGTATCCAAGTATAAAATATTTCTGATGAAACAGAAGCTCTGAAGAAAAAAAGGTCCGTCTTAGTTTTTTTCTTTTTTGGATGGAATGAAACGCCATTCCAACAGATGGTAGAATCCATCTCAATTCAACAAGGGCGTAACACGATGGTCTGTTTTCTTTTGAATTCAACATATGTTAAAATTCATAAAAAAATAATAAATACATATGTACTTTTGTTCCCCCCCCCCCACCCAAAAAAAAATCCTGAGTCGAAATACAGACTGCCAAAGATGGCGGTCCTGTCATGATTTCACACTTGGGATTTTCGTCGAAATCTTTTAAGTACATTATCTCAAGAACGGTAGAATATGTTTTGTTGCGGTTTGTTTTATTTAAAAGGATATGTTTTGTTGTTTAAAAATATATGCAACATTTTGAAATATGTGCTTTTGTTTGTTTTCCACAGTCTTTTGAAAAAAAAAAAGTATTTTTTTTTTTATTTTTCTCAAAAATGTCAATTTCAAAAATTTTCAGTTTTTAACAGTTTATTTGTACCACTGAGCCCTACGTTCTTTGAAAAGGAGAGCTACGACTTTTTCGTTTAAGAGATTTTAGAGGCATTTGAAAAAATAGGGGTTTTTAAGAAATTCTTTACGTAATGGCAGACCGGAAAATTCAAAAAAAAAAAAAAAAATAAATAATAATAATAATAATAATTTGAATTTTGGCATCTTAAATTCAAATTATGTTTTTCGCAATCACGAGTGTCTGTTTGTGTGTGGGGGTATGTGTGTTTGTGTGTTAGGGGCATGTGTATGTGTATGTAGGCATCTGTGTTTGTGTCTGTGTGCTGAAATAAGTGTGTGGGTAGTTGAGTATATGAATGTGTGGGGGGGGGGGGTATGTGTATGTGTGTAGGCATATGTGTTTGTGTCTGTGTGCAGGCATGAATGTGTGGGTAGTTGTGTGTATGTGTTTGTGTGTGTAGGTGTATGTTTGCGCATGTGTTTGTGTGTGTGTGTTTGTGCGTGTGTGTATAGTTGTGTTTGTGCGTGTGTGTATAGTTGTGTATGCGCGTGTGTGTAGGACATGGATGCAACCTGGAGACAGCTTTCGCTACAGGAGCAGCATCGTGAGGACCCTCTGATGCTGCAGAGGGTGGCGGTGGAAAAATAAAATCAAAGGACATCAAAACAGTCAAGTGAGAACAATAAGCAATCGTGATTGCTCAAAAAAAAAATCAACAATTGGCCAGAAAACACTTTTGATTCAGTTATGTAGCGAAATTCTCATTTTGAGTCGCCATTTTATTCAGAATATTGAATTTAGTGAGAACAAAATAGCATTGCGCTTAACTATTCTTTCAGCGCTACGCTGAAAGGTTGCGTAGTGAAATGCAGCCAATCGGCTGGAGACTGCGTTATTGTTTTCATAAAAAAAAACTCCTGGATAAAGTGGAGACTCAAAATGAAAATTTCGCTTTATAACTAAATTAAAAGTGTTTTCTGGCTACTAGTTGCGAAATTGTTTTGGAATTTTCAGATTTGCCATTACGTAAAGAGTCCCATTTCTTGAAATGCCTCAAATCTCTTAAGCGAAAAAGTTGAAGCTCTCCTTTTCAGGGAACGTAGTGCTCAGTAGTACTAAGAAACTGTAAAAAAATTTAAAGTTTTGAAATTTTTGAGGAAAAAAAAATATTTGAATTTTGACATCTTGAATTCAAATTATGTTTTCGCAATCACAAGTGTGTGTATGTAGGCATGTGTGTTTGTTTGTAGGGGTTTGTGTATGTGTGTGAAGGCATGTGTGTTTTGTATCTGTTACAGACATGAATGTGTGGGTAGTTGTGTGTATGTGTAGGTGTCTGTATGTATGCGTGTGTATATGTGTATGTGTGTAGGTGTGTGTGTTTACGTGTGCGTGTGTGTGTGTAGTTGTGTATGTATGCGCGTGTGTGTAGGACATGGATGCAACCTGGAGACGGCTTTCGCTATAGGAGCAGCATCGTAAGGAGCCGGTCGACGGTGATGGTGCGGAGGGTGGCGGTGGTAAAATAAAATGATAGCACGCCAAAAACAGTCAAATAAAAGCAATAAGCAATCGTGATTGCTCAAAAAAAAAAATTTAACCTTTTTTTTCAAAAGACTGTGGAAAACAAACTAAAGCATTCATTTCAAAATGTTACATATATTTTTATACAACAAAACATACCCTTTCAAATGAAACAAACCGTAACAAAATATGTTCTACCGTTCTTGAAATAAGATACTTGAAAGATTTCGATGAAAATCCCGAGTGAGAAATCATGACAGGACTGCCATCTTTGGCGGCCTGTATCTCGGCTCTTTAACACATGTCGCGGACCATCATGTAACGCCCTTTGTTTGTTGAATTTAAATGGACTCTATCAGATTATTTTATGATGTCACTTGAACTGACACTTCCGCTGCATTACCTCCGTTACTCGCTGAGATATTTACTCACCTCTTGATAAAACCAGCCAAACTAAAGCAACTAAAATTAAATAAATAAAGATATTTTCAACCGAACATGAGTTTACACCATTATTATCCAAAGGTTAAAATAAACTCTCCAACGCGACATAGTTTGAATTGGCAAGATTAATTGCGCTCTGAAAAGATTTTCTATGCTGAAGAGTCAATATAAATAGGAAGCATAGCTTATGGGGGTAGACAAATTAAAAATTCCTAGCAGGTTTCTTTAGGGTGTAACGTACATTATACCATCAAGTTCAGTTAATCACTGTTCCCCGCATTCCCCGTATGGAACGGCCACGATGATCTTCCTCATCCGGGAATTCCCACCAGCCCTCGAACCTGTCTCTGAAGCCTAATTTAAAATGCCTCTTTGGCTTCTTGGGCTTAATGACTTTAGCAGACTCTCAGGCATGCTTCATTAAAGTGTCTGCTTCTTTAATTTCTGTTGGCACGTTTGTCATCAGACATTTCTAGTTTTAATGTGTGGTATGGTATACAAAGGTAGTGATGCTTCGACGCATATTTATTTTTCTTGATTTTAATAGCAGTCGTTTGAAGTCAAAGATTGTAAAATAACGTTAATGGCTTTTGAAATAATTCACGGTTTCGCCTTCCTATGTATACTCGTATGACTAACATGCTAGCAGTCAATAACTTAATAATACTGAATTGTTTGTGCGCATATGTACTTACATTTGTAAATAGTGCGCAGTATGTGGTCATTCCAAAATCAGTTAATATAAAATAGCCTCTGTTTTGTAAAGAGCATAAAGATTTTTTTTTAAAACTTTGATTAAAATACTGTACAAAATGATATAGAAAAAAAAATGTTAAATTTATTGCTTTTAATTTTTAATATCGAACTATTGTGTGACATGTAAAATATTTACACCAACTCCTTTAATTACTCGATTTTTTCTTGTTCCAGACTCAAAGCCGGCCCTTTTCAGTCCTTTATTTGTGTATTACTTTTTTATTTGTAGTAAAAGGAAATGTATAAATCGATTTTCCCATGGCTTGTACTCTCGCTTCTGGGTTCTTACTAACAATAATTTAAACAAAGGTATTTTTTTTACATACCTTTCGGTAGTTAGCGTTAAATTGAGACCATGCAACGAACTTGCCAAAAAAAAAAAAAACTGTTTCAAGAGTGATGTATCACACTGATTTTATAAATATTTTTATTCTTTGAATTTTCCACAAGTGTTGATGGTTATTCTTTGTTAAAAAACAGTTGCGGCAACGGAAAATTATCAACACTTGTTTCAATACAGTTTTACTGGAAATTATCAAGCAAATCTTGCTTTTTGATAAACATGTTCTTAACAAAACATTTGCGGGCTTTGAAAACCTATTAAAACCTCACTTCTAACTTTGCACTTTGCTTTCAGATTTTATTAGAAGTGATCATCTTATTGAAAAACCGTTCTTAAAATGAAATACAAATTCTAATCAGCTATTGGCTAATAATCAACACAGAAAAACGAAGTTTCCACTTATTAATCCAAAAGTTTTGAGCATTCCAGTTTTCTTCAATAGCTGAACAAATTATGAAAATTTCAAAAACCTTCCCGTCGTTAAAATGGAAATGTGATATTCGATTTAGTGATCAACGTCGTTCCTTCCTTTCTGAGATATCGAACCCCTAACTGAACCAAGGAAAATTAAATCATACGAATAATTATAACAATGCCAATCAAAAAGTAGGGGGTGCCCGTTAAAATCAGCTTCAAATAAAGTAGAAATTCGTTAGATATGAGGTTTGGTAATGGAATTTTAATTACTCTTTTCGCAGAAGATGACACATTTTCTGATGACATTTAAATAACCAATTTCCTTTCTGGGAATGTATTACTAAGACATTAGTCTGCAAAAGTTAGATCTTGAAACGGTAGTTAAGTCTCAAATTTTTGAGTTTTAAAGTTGTTTTTTTTTCTATCTATCTAACTATCTATCTATCTATCTATCTATCTATCTATGTATGTATATATATATATATATATATATATATATATATATATATATATATATATATATATATATATATATATATATATATATATATATATATATATAAAACTAGCTGTGTTGTCCGGCTTTGCACGGTCTACCTCAAAATAAAAGTTGTGTCAAGTGACGCATCTTCATCAGTCAGGCAAAAAAAAAAAAAAAAAAAGTCAATATGTAGTAAAAAGCAATGTTCTGAATATGAATCCGCTTGTATTTTTTTTTTAAATATGTTCTGATAACTTCAGAAAAAAATTTAAACACTTAGACTAAAGTAATTCTAAAACTAACGTACATCAACGTAGCGTAATGTTTTCCAATCTATTGTGTTCCGCAAAAGCTTTTAAACTTTCAGAAAGCGCAGTCGATTGAAAAAAAAAATCATGAAAACTATGTCTATTATTCTTTTTTAATGTAAAAAAAATGTGTTCACTTTTGAGCAATCACGATTGCTTACTGTTCTCACTTGACCATCCTTGATGTTGTGGTTCCTTTTTCAACTTGGACCAGGGGCGTCTGCAGCACCACCGCCCACCGGCGCGGCTCCTCTGGTCTTGAGCACTATCCTCCAGAATCCACTTCTCTTGGGAAGCGGCGTCGATCTCCTACACACGCATGCTCATACGCACACACATTCGCGCACGCCTTTACACATATACACACGCCTACGTGCACACACAAAAGCCTACACACAAACACTTAACTATACACACGTAGTCTCCCAGGAGATGGGATATACTTGGGGGGGGGGGGGGAGGAGTGCGCTGTTTCTAGAAACAATAACTCTAATGAGTAGTGTCTTGTTGCAATTCGTGATTGCGAAAAACATAATTTGAATTCAAAGTTTCAGAATTCAAGTTAGAGCTGATTGGGGGAAGTGGGTCACAGGTTTTTTTTTGAAAAATAACTATGATTACGGAACGGAAAACATTTAATCTATACTAATAATATATCTATACTAATAATAGAAAGCTGTAGAGTTTGTTTGTTTGAAAGCGCTAATCTCAGAAATTACTGGTTTGAATTGGGAATAATTCTTTTCGTGCTGAATAGTCCATTCATTGAGGAAGGCTATAAGTCAATATAACATTACGCTATGACTAATAGGAGTTGAGCAGCAGAAAAAAAATGTTATGGAAACGGGAAATTTTATATTATAATATAAATTGATTGGAGCGTAGCATATACGTAACTACGATGGCTCGACCTGAAAATGCGGGCTTCACGATTTAGTGGGCGTAGGTTCGAGTCAGTTATGAGGCAAATCTCGAGGGTACTGTTCAAAAAAACTCCTAAACGATGCTAAAAATGATTTGTAAAAGCGGTGAACTATGTAGATGAAGGATTATTTTGAGTTCTAAAGCTACTGTTAATATTTTTGTGTTTGACAAATGGTTTTTTAAATTTTAAAGAGACTTTAATTGGTCTTTTGAAAAGGTGTGTGCGCATTTTGGTAAAGAAAAATGATCATTTCACATCCGAAGAGGGGCGGGGACGCGGATTTTTTTTTTTTTTTTTTGTTCAACGAACTTCTTTTAACTTCTTAGCATGGGCATCGCCGTACGGGTACTGCTAGTAAAAAATGTAACCTTTGAAAAGAAAACCTTTCTGCTATATTTTTATTACTTTTCCTCTACGAAAATATCGTCTGCTACGATTCAAAAATTATACTTTATTTAGATTGTTTTGTGACCAGAATATGCATACGATAATTTAAAAACGAAGATAAGAAATGTTTTAGAATGTAAAAGAATTAGCGGGCGTTCTTGTTATCCCTAAAACTTCGAACAAAGCTCATATTGTGCAGCATTTTAAGGGTTTCAAAATACTGCAAAAATCAAACAAATGTGACTTTTTTTTGGCAAGATACTCGTAAATTAATATTTTTCTATAAAATTACAATACAAATCTTGGAGTGCTTTTTTTTTTTTTGATGAAAGCTAGTCTACGTTCTAACTTACACCCGTGACAACGTATATACAAAATTACACGATTGAAAGAATTACAAACAAATGAACAACCTCACTTTCGCATTTGTAATATTCGTAAGCATGATAAAAATATTTGCAGTTTAATATATCTAATTATTTGCAATGTTCTTTATCTTCACAAGCCTTTATTTAAAATACTTACAATTAAATCGAGACTGCATCAACACCAATGTTGGTATCCGCTAAGTTCGGTGGCAGCTATATCTTCAACGTTTGATACCCTAACTTAAATACGAGTAGTTTTCAGTCTGTACCAGATTCCCGAAAGTTCCCCATCTGGGAAAGCAGGGAGCCCTCGGGAGTGATGTCTGTAACAAAATCATTTAAGCCAATTTCTAACCGAATTAGAAATGTGACTGGATAGTTTTCAATGAACCACTACTAGGAATATAATCATTCACAACGCACGACGATGCTCATCACCCCACGCCATTGGGGCTACTGCAAATGGCCCGCATGCCCCTCTTACCGTGACGTATACAGTTCCCTCTCCAAATAAGGGTGATTGATATGCCGAACCCTGTACTATGGATATTATAGCTTCTTTTAGGTACTTTATTTTATTTCAGACGAAATTTATGTTTAAATACCCAGAGAAAAAAAACCATGAAGAATGATTTTTAAGAACAGACTTTTATTAATGGAGTACAGTGTCACAAACTTTCTCAAACGATTTAAAAATTTTAAGCATTTTTTTTTCTGTTTTTAGGTACAGCTTAGTATACACTAAGTTAAAGTTCTTCTAAAACAACCAACTCTATGTAATAAAACAAGATTATATATTATGGCTCGCAATAAAATATCTGTATCACACATATCCCTGACAAAATATGAAGTTTACTTCTGCTATGATGTTACTTAAATTAAAATCAACCAAAATAGTGATTTTAACGGGCAGACATCTAAATGCACTTTAAAACTAAAAGCAAAATATTTTCTGAGAATTCCCAAGAATTCTCTTGAAATAAATTTAAGCGGGAAAGTGAAGGGGGATTATCTTTCAGAAAGTTGTTTTGATGGTGACAATATATCTGTAAGTTTTTTCCTCTCTGGGATTTCGACGAAACCTTTTCTGGCTTAAAAGTTTTTATTTTTGTCTTTCTAACTGCGGTGGAGACTTTCTTCCTCTTTTGTTCTCTACATTCCGAGACCAAAACTTTTCAAGACTTAAAAAAATTATTTCCGTTTGCCTTCTAAATTATTGTCCACGTATAAGTTTTACACGACCACTTTTTGACATGATTAATTTGAAACTATGCCAAAAAGTATCAAATATAAAATAAAGACGAAAAATAATTACTAAAATCAGTTTTTATCACTAGAATTACGGGAGTGGTCATTTTAACCCTAAGCACACTTGTTTTGCTAACTGCTCATTGGTATTTTCATAAAAAGTTTAGTCTTGGAAAATATTTTTGAAAGAATTTGAATCATTCATAGATGTTTTTTACATTTTTTGTACAAGGGAAGCATTTGCCGTTCGCTTTTGAAATGCAACTGAAAAAATAATTCATTATATACATTTAAGATCTTTACATCCTCTAAATAAATTAGTTTATTTAACGTTTAGTTTACTTAGTTTAAATATGGTTATTTTCACTAATATAGAACGTTATGCACGGAACTCTGCGGATTTCTTCTCAGAGGGTCAAAATGACCCTTGCCGTATTTCTAGGTAAACAAAGATCGCCGTAATTCTACTGTTATACGAGTTTTTATTTATTTTTTTTTTTTCAATAAAAGCGTTTAAGTGGTTATTGCCCATCAGAGTGCATTTTATATATATGGACAACCTAATAATATAAATGTTATTGTTAAAGCGCAAAAGTATAATTATGCCTATTTAGATAATGCGCAGAATAATTAGGTTGATGCATTACAATGCCGAAAATTGCTTCATTTATCAAATTACGTCTGATAATCTGAAAATTGTGTATATAGTCTGCACATTGGCTGCTAGCCTTTTTCTGAAGGGAGAATAAAACGTTTTCTTTAGCAGTTGAACGTTTTTGTGTGCTTCTATTATTAATTTTAAGCAGTCAATTACCGCTCTTAAGCCAAAGCCAAGGTTCTGTTTAACCAAGTACTGTATGGAAAGGCTAACATCCGGTTTGCAAGCGGAAATGAACAGATCTATTTGGTTTCAGGGATGCCAGCTTTTACAGATGTGTTTAAGCCTCTAAAAAGCAGAGCCTCATTCAAATGAGCGGAGCACGTGCATCAAATTTTTACTTTTTCCTTTCGTTCAGATAAACTCGTCGTAACTGAACGTTTGCCAATTTCCCACAATCCTTGGTCAAACTGTATAACTACATGCAATATACGGATAGTCCAGTTATGCCATTGAAAGACTGCATTTTGGTCCTTGTTATGTACTTTTCAGTCTGTAATAGACTATAACCGAGCTGGAAGTAGATGTCATCTCATTGAAGCTCAGAGTGCCGACAAACTGGTAGCTAAAATACATTTAACACACCAACGGGAGTAATCAGCACTGGTACAGTTCCACTCCTCAATTGAAAACAAAGCTTGGTATCAAGCACTAAGTCACCGTCCTTAAGTCAGGTCTAAGGCATACTAAGGATACGTGCAATACACCGACAGGCCAGTTATTCCATCCAGAAATTGCAATTTCGTCCTTCGTATGGACTCATCAGTCTGGAATAGAGACTAACTTAACTAGAGACAGATACCATCTCATTGAAGCACAGCGTGCCACCAAACTATCTGTCTCTAGCTTGGTTATTGTCCATCCCAGACTGTGAAGTTGAGTCATACTATTTCTGTCTACTCTGAGCAGCTATCAATTTGTTGATATGGAAAGCTCTGTTGAAAATGTGGTTTCCAGAATTTTTTTTCAAATGAATCAGCGAGGGAAATAAAAGCTTAAATTTTTAACACGGAAACGGGGAAGGCATCCGTTTAGAAAAGGATCTTTGGGATATGTTCACAGACAGCAAGCTGTGCTATTCAGGAGTACTAGTCGACCCGTGCGGAACTCCGCACCATGCTTCGAATCGCTTCATAAGGCATTTCGCTCTTTAAAAATTTCAAAGAAAGAACATTATGAAGAATAACCAAAAAAAGTAAACGCACAAGAGAAGGCATGTAGTTTGAAGACATTAATAACAAAATCTCGTTAAATACAACGTTGTGATAATTTGATCATCGCTCACCTTTTGGTTGTACGTATTTTCAATGCAAACATAAATATAATTAAAAGTGTGGTTAAGTGACTCGTGAAAAAGCAATAATTTTGCATGTGAAAAAACAGGTTGTGGAAAATACAGTCCTGCCCATGTGAGCATCTGACGGAAAAAAAAAGAAACAGTAAAGCTATATTTATAAGCAAGGATTCGAACTCACTCCATTCTGATTAACAGCACAACTCTTCAACAAACCTAGAAATTGCGCATTCCTTTTCGAATGCTATTCATTGAAGGAATGCGTAAAAAAAGAAACCGCAAAAAAAGCTTTAAAATTATTCGTAAAACATGGAATTTTATTAAAGAATGAGGAAGATCTCACGTAGCGATTGAAACAAACATTCTAGAGAAGTAATAAATTCGATTGAAATTAAGTGTTTTTATTTTTGAATATTGAACAATTTCCCATAGCAGATTGCTTTAACCATCACGGCTTAAATGTCCGCACATGTTTTTCTTTTAATCAAACACTTAAAATTCAAAACCAACACCAGTTGAACTGAGTCCGTTTTTTAAAGGGCAAAATGTATTTTTTTTTCAACCGAAAGCAGAGGAGTAGAGCAGTTTCTTACTAATGAAGTTGATAATAATTTTAATGTTTTATACCGTATTCGAATAAATAATTAAAGTTTACTGGGTGAAACTCGTATTTTCAATTTGGCGTAGTATTTTTTTTCTTTTGTACAAAAGGTTGGACACTGCTATTAGAAAAATCTACATTGCAGCATACAATAAAAATGTTTTTTTTTTTTTTTTTTGCACGAAAAAGATTCCCTTGAGGTAAATCCAATACCTTTTTATGCTTACATTATGCTTAGTGATCTGGACGAAGACAAAGCTTTAAAAAAAAAAAGGAAGAACACCCTTCGATTAACAGTCAACTTATCTGAATGATAACTGTAGCCTGCATAAAGGAGTCGAAACGCCAAGCAGCATTCCCACTGCAAATACACACACTAGCACAGGTTAATTTTTTTTTCTTGCCGAAAGCGACGCAAAAAGTTGGAAAATTGTATTAGAACTTTGCTTTAAAAAAAAAAAATGCATAAGAACTTCAGACTGCATCAAGATTTTGCAACAGCAAGGGGCGTTTCCGAAAACTTGATTTTTCGACCGTAAGTCTATTTTTCTTTATTAGCCGGCCTCATAAGTTTTAAAATGAGAGGGGATTAATATATAAGATAAGATAAGATATTGAAGAGATGTGTTTTTGTTTTTGAAAATTTTTACAATTTTTTATCGCAGGCTGCTTGAACCGTTATGACTTAGATGGCAGCACGTGTTCATCATTTAATAGCACGGTTAAAAAACAAAATAATTTGAACTAACTTCTTTTTTAAGCGTAGCTTTTCGAATGTAGTAAAAATATGATAGGCTATTTGTTTTTTACAAAAAGAAGAAAAAAAAAGTAGTTAACCCTTCAAATTGAGGTAGTAATTTTTTTATTTGTACAAAGAGTCAAAACTCTGTAGAAGAAACTATATTTCAATACAAAATTTATTTTTTTTTTGAAGAAAAACAATTCCATTGTGGTCTGAAATCTTAAACCTGATACTTTCGCCTATATTATGCTTTAATTTTCTTAGCAGAGTCAAAGCTTAAAAAAAAAAAAAAAAAAAAAAACCCGTACAATTAAGAACTAATTTAGCTCTATGTTTCATTATTTTTTCATAACAACAAGGAGCGTTTCCATCTCATCTATTCCGTTACAATTCTTATTCAGTGTTCATGTAAGGAGCGATAGTTCTCTAATTTTTTGTTGCAGATTGTCCGGACATGGGCCCGAACACGCATTCTCCTGGTTACCAGTCGAACGCTCTGCCGATCAAGCTATTCAGCTCTGCCAGTCATAGTGCAAGTTAAAGTTATAAATTTAACTGAAAACCTCATTCTGGTTCTTTAAAACGGGATTTTTTGACAGAAAAAACAATTTTTATATCGTGGGTCTATTTTTCGTCAGTAGCCAGCACGATAAGCTTTAAAATAAGGTGTAAATCAAAGAAATCGATCAAGAATTGGGGAAAATCTCGCGTAGAAACCAAAAACAGGCTACATAAATAATATATAAGGATTGGAAAAAAAGGGAAGTTTGCTGTTTTCGATAGAATCCACGATGAAACATATTCTTCTGAATTTTCTCTTACAGCAAAATCATTTCCAACGACCAATATTATTTATGAATGATTTTGTCACCTAACATACAAGTTTCCATTGCCTCAACGATACCGGTAATGGAAATATAATCCTTCTCTCCTTACCCAGTTTGTTTCCTTCGTATGTATTTCTACCAGAAAAAGTCGGGTAGTCACGTTTCAAATTGGCTCGCGAATGGTCCTACATTAAAAAAGTATGGTCATAAAAAGTGTACAAAGATGCGTCTAAAAATGCTGGTACTAAGCCAAAACTGCAAGAACGCTTTTTTAGACTCTAGTTCCATAAAAATATTAAGGAGTACATTCGAAAATGGATAATTTCTTTATGCGAATGCTACAAAGTTCTCCTAGCAACTCGTGGATAATCCACTAAATACGGAGAAGTTCCTCATTAATGTATCTATATACATAAAAAAAAAATATCGTGTCACGATGTATAATCGGGTAAACTCCGAAACGACTCAACCGATTTATATCAAATTTCATACCTATGTGTAATTTGGCCCAACTTAAGATATGATGGTTTTATAATTTTTTTAGTGTAAATTCAATATTAAATATACAATAACAATGTGTACTAATGGATAAGTTCTAAAAATTCCTATTTGATGGCGGTGTAAGTTAATTAATCGATAAAACTCTAACATCGTTTGTCTTACGGCTAAAAACACTATACTAAAAAAAAAACTCCGAAACGTTACTTACCATTTCCGTAGAACGTTTCGAGATTTTACAGGTTTTTATTCACTTCCGGAGAAAATCAACTATCTTTGTCAAAAAGTTTCCTAAATTGCTACAAATTACACAAATGCAGAACTCTCGCTGTTGTAAAAAAATATTTTTCGCCACTAGTATAAAGAATAACTAAAAGTATTTAAGTGCATCAATTTCAGCTCAATAACGTCCCGTCCAGACTGATTAAGCTCCCAATGAGAGCGAAAAAACATCTGAATCCGTAGCTATGCAAGGATTGCAGACGAGTAGATTCGAGCTACTTGCTTGCGAATCTGTCTTAGCTTTGGAAATATCTGTATTAATGCTTTGGTAACTTTTTTGGTATCGCAGGAAGGTGCCAAACTGTTATATTCATAAAATGCTAGTCATCTCCGAAGGTGCCATAGACATGACTGACGTTAACCGAGAAGACTACTATATTCTTCCAAAAGATTTAAGGATAATTTCCGAATAGTTACTGAATTTCATAGTAGAACAATTCTTTTTTTTTTTTTTTTGTAAGACATTTTTATTATTAATAATTCTTGCGAATATACGGTCACAACAGAGAACTGCAGCGACAATTGCATCGTCAAGCATTGCTGCTACTTTTTTAGTTGACGGACGAACATCAAATTCAACTTTAAAGTTGTCTATTAGATATTAGTAACAAAACAAGCGCAATATGTAACGTTAAAGGAAAAAAAAAATCGCGGACCAGCTTCAGTGTTGCAAAAGAGTGCAATTACAATTTGGGATAGGTGTATTTTGACTCATGAGCAAAAGCATTCACTCGAGGAACATCATAGGAGTATGCAAGACTTGAAAGACAAAGATAAAGTTTTCAATGTTACTGTCTTACTTCTGTCTGGGAATTTCTGGAAGACATTACCATTCATTCCGATGAAATCAACGCGTGTTTAAAACAATCGTTATTATGGCAAAATATCAAGATACTGCGATTGGCCATGATATTGAGAGTACAAATGCAAAATTATCCATTCGCGCAGGTATTTTCTAAGTAATTGCTGGATGTAGGAAACTGTGAAATTGAACTTATCGCAATATATCAAACAGTCAGACAATTTCTTCACTGCCGTTGAGACGAAAAGTGAACTAATTGAGAGTGTAATCCAGGATAAATTATATTTAAAAAAAAATCATAATTGCCTCTGTAATCGCGGTATTTTGACATCAGGAAACGTTAATGCAGGCACAATTAACTTTCAGATACAACAGTTGTTTCCCAGTGATTTGAAGTCTTCCAAATCAATCAATACAATTGTTTATGAAAACGAATGCGTAAAATTTCCAACTGAAGTTAAATTCTCTAGATATACCAGGAGAACCTACATAACATCCGGTTGAAAATTGATTCATTAATTATTCTTCTCCTTAATTTAAACCCACCTAGATTAACCCACCTGCAAATAAACGAGTCTAGTTGTCAAATGGATCACTGGAAATGTCCTTGAAGCAACAATTTTGAAGGGAAAGTATAAAGGAGAGATCATATTGCTGCTATTCATTCTATTCATATTGTCAGACTTTCCAATACCATTTATAAGGCTTCATTTTCCGCTTTGCTGAGCTTTCGCGATAACCATAAACATATCTCAAGGCTAAACAATGTCTGCTTGCGGTTTGGACTTGGAAAACCCGTGCTTCTCTTATGGGCAACTACCTGTCACCTGCCTCGTGTGGAAAAACCGTCAAATCTATTAATGTTAGCGAAAGACAGATTTTTTAATCTGTCTTTCTCTAACAGGAACTTTTTAGTAGAAGATTATCTTAGTATTAAATATTGTGAACAAATTAGTACAAAGATAATCTTCAATTTTAATAAATTAAAATAATCCAAACAAACATTTGAAATTAACGTTATCTACCTTATTTATAAAACTTAATTTTTATATCTTATCACTTTATTTAGGAAAATTTTGTAAAGAATTCATTGATTAAAACCTTCATTTAAAGTTTAGATAACTAAAATCTACATTCAAAAAGCGTATGTTGGTTAATGCTTAATTTCAACATTCCGATGCTCAAGTTATTTTGCACGTTTGGGCGAAGTAAGTATGTACTAAATTTACTAATTATAAGTATAGTAAGAAATTCTTTTCCGATAGAAAATTTAGGAAGTATTTACTAAATTTAACAAGTACGTACCTCGACTAAACACGAACATTCTAAATCCCATGTGATTTAAAATCGACTGAACTTTTTCTAACATTGTTAAAAATATTAATTTGATTTTATCAAAATAATGAGTAAAAAAATAATTCCATCTACGACAACTGCTTAGCCACAGCAACGCGTGACTGGGTCAGCTAGTATATTCCTAAATATTTGTAATATAATTGCAGTTATTTAAAATTCAGAATAATAACAGGATTTGCGTATCTACTGTCTATTTTCGAAATGATTAAGAGTACTAGTAATTTATAAACCTTTACAAAACGCGATTGAAATCAATTCTATAATTGTATTTTATTCAAGCAATATCATGATTGCATAAAATATTTACATAATACCATTACTTACACATTTTTCCATTCTTTCCCGAGTGATGAGCTAGTTCCCCCCCCCCCCCCCTCCCCCAAACAGAAAACAGTCTGACTTTTCCTGCATTTCTATTTTCCGTCCAAGATTCATATTAATATTTTTTCCCCAGACTTAAGAAAAATACCTTTAAAAGCTCCAAAGCTTCATTCCTGAAATCAGAGAAACAGGATTTGTAATATCTTTTTATAACATTATATCGTCGCCTCAGAGCAACACTAAGATATCTAATCCCAGAAATAATACTAAGGTTTCTGAATCCTACTGTTACTTTGAGGCGACGATATGAAACTTAATATATTTTCGAAATATCGTACATTCCATCTTATCATGTTATTGAAAAATATAATAATCAAATTTGCTTTTTGAGTACTTTGAAGAAGGAGAAAGTGATGGATCTCAAAGAGAACTGTGCAATAAATTCTGAATACCAGACAAAATAATAAACAAATATTTTTTTGTAATTCTATTTGAAAAATATATACAGTGCGCGATACATTTTATTGTCTATGTAACTTATTAACGGCTGAACAACCTAAGGAAAATGTACACTCTTCTGTTACGCTTTCTATAAATCTTAATTAAGTTTTTGGTTTAAATTTGAAAAGCAGACAAGCATTTATTGAAACAGCAGACAGGTACATTTTAAAATCAACCATGCATACTCTTTTTTCTTAATGTCCCAAGAAAAATGTTTTTAAAAAGTAAAAATAATACTTTTTTTTTAAATCATGTATGAGAAACGCAATGTAACCATACACTGTTAAAAAAAAAAAACCCTGAAAGTTCAGGTAGTTTTCTGACTGATTTGAACAGAATATTTCTGTAATGCTTCAAAACGTATTTTTTCCTTATAACAACGTAAACATCCCGGCGAAAACGGAATTTTTCCATTTCTAGGGTTGCCGCCATGCTGTACTTTGCTCTGATTAGTCTTCAAGTCATGATAAAAATCCCTTATTGATAGTGCTTATTAATCGCACTGTTACATTTTGCTAATTAAAAGCATAATTAGAGTAACAACTCGGATGCTGTAGGCAAAATAGATAGCTTGCTATTTCATGTTTGGAGAGTAATATACTCGTTATGTCGAAATTGTTTATACGCCTTTGAGCTTTGTAGGTGTGGAAAAATGTTCGTGCCATTTTTAGACTGGCAGATGTGTTTTGATCGCCCTGATGATTTGATGTGGGTTTTACTGAGTCAGTATTAGAATATTTTTGTGGTGTATTATTTTGCTCAATAATTCGAACAATTCTATTCGTTAGTCATATTGTGTGTTCTAGCGGTGAGAATAGTTTTAGGATCCCGTGTTATCCATTTAAAATAAAGGCTATTGGATTACTTGTATCCAGATGCAATGGAGACACTTAAATTTAGCACCGCTGGTCACATGTAAGTATTGTTGAATACCTTTGTACATGTTAAAATACAAATGTATTTTTCTTGTTAATATGCATTTGATAGAATTCCGATGATAGCTGACTTAGAATTTATAGAACTATTATAAAATTACTGTTTTTGCTCTAACGCGTTGTATTCTTGAAAATCATTAAAACGTTAAATGCCAACATTTCGTATCAACCGGAGATTATCGTAGTGTGCGAGCAAGCCAGAAAGAAATCACTCAGTTTTTTTTTTTTTTTTTTTTGACAGATTGAAAGTAAACATTTTGAATCTCTAAATAAAAGTATTTTTTGCTGTTATATTTTTTGCGAAAAGGCATAGCAGATTGTTAATCTTTGAAAATACAATTTTGACAAGAATAAGTTTTCTTGACTACTTAGAAATCTGGAAACATTCATTACTCCTTTCGGGACTTCATTTATAATAACAAATATAAATTATTTAATTTATTTCCTTAGGATCTCATCCAACAACTTATTTGAGATTATTGCAAGTTTCTTGTAAAAACATTTCGGGTAAAACGAACTGATTGATATGTTTAGCCTAAGTATAATGCTTATGCACTAAAAATCTATGTTGCTATTCCAATGAGTGAAAAATGCGGAAATCACCGGGGGGGGGGGGGGTATACATCATTTGAGCAAAAAATTCTTCACGTGTATGTCAATGATTCTGTTTTTAAACACAGTAAATTGGTATGCGGTACTCTCCATCAAGTATATTATTCCATGATAAAGTCAACCGGTTTTTAATGGTATTTTATTTGACTCATTCTGCAAATAAAAATATTCTATTTTTCATGTATGCTTTTCCATGCCACGCCAGAATATGTACGAGGAGATGTGGAAGAAAATATCGAACAGTAATCAGCATCAAAACTTGGTGTTATATTCAAATCCACTAATTTCCTTGTTGGTACTTTTCGATTATTTTTATTCATCTGAAGGTGCGAATTTCGAGAAAGATGTTGAAAGGTAAGTTATCAAGCAAAAATTTCACTTAAAATATATTTTAGTAATAAATACAAATTTAAAAAAATAATAGTTTTTGAATAGTTAAACTATTTTTCTATTATATATCATTTTAAACATAGGATAGAAAAACGAGAATGAAATTTCAGTAAAATTTGGAAAATGAGAAACAAAAAAATAGCGCAACGAAAAATCAAGAACCGAAAGTTCTGTAAAGACACAGAAAGTTTAAAAACGTAAAAATAGATGAACGGAAAATTTAAAAACGGAAAAATAGATCAACGGAAAGAAGAGAAATGGAATTTTCGATAAATCACGGAAAATTTATAAATGGAAGAACAAAACTAAACGGAGAAATGAGAAATGGAACTTCTGTTAAGTCACGGAAAATAATTTAACGGAAACGTAATATTTACGGCAGCTTTGCTGCCGGTACTTTATCCGTTATTTTCAGGAAGTTTTTTTAACAGTGTAGGATAAGTTAAATTGAAAAAAAGATCTTCCCTCTTATGGTTAAAAGATAATAGAAGTTCATGCGTGGATTCTAGCCTAAACAGGCTAGATATTTTTTTCTCCAGTTTTCATGCTTATCTAGGTCATCAAAAATTGCATGTAGCATATCGTCGCCTCAGACATCAGTAGGATCTAATCCTAGTAATAATACTAAGATATCTTGCTGTTGCGTTGAGGAGACGAAGTATGCGCTAAGAAATAGATTTTTGAGGAGTATTCCAAGCAATAAAAAAAAACATTTCGCAGCTTTAAAATTCTTTTATAGGAAAAAAAAATGAATTGCAGTAAATTTTCGACGTGAGTCAGTGTATCCTAAATGGTAAGAAACCTTTTAATTGGCCCAATGATAAAGTTTAAAAATGAATAATAATTATTATTTGGTAATATTTGAATAACTACTCAATAATTTACTTGTTTTTCGCCTTTTTTACATCAACAAATGCAATAAAAGTATTAAATTATAAGTGAAACAGTTTAAAATAAGGAAATAGAGGCTTAAAATCGCTCTATATGACAGTAATTGGGGCTGAGCATACCCAAGACGGGACGTTTTAAGTTTGGTCCTCGCCCCTCCCCCCCAAGTGTAGATCCTCAGTTTTCGAATAGGCTGACATGTCCTCTTATGGGACCTGACTGATTTAAGTCTGTCTATTAATCACTAGTTTGAAGGAGAGCACATACACTTTTTCGGGTGCATACGAAGGTTAGGACTCGCGATCTTATAACAATGGAAGATAATTTAAAAAAGATTTTTAAAAATTGAATTTCGCTGTAATGGCTCAATGATTAATATAATTCTATATAGAATACAATGATTATCTGAAAGTTGCCATTTTTGGACTTCAGTACACTTCTGCACTCAATACCGTTAGTTTGGCCATTTTGCTCCGAAATGTGCAAGCTACACTAATTGCCAATGAGCTAAAAACCGAAGATCAATATTTTATTGGGCCACCTTTTGAAGGGCTAACAGCTCTATATCGTTTGGGCATTGGTTCTACAAGCTTCTGGTCGGATGCGTCTTTACAACATATTCCGCACATTTTCAATGGGGTTGAGATCTGAGCTATGCGGTGGTCAGGGAAGGCGTTGGATGTCATACTGATGCGAACCAATTTTCAACACTTATGGCACGATGTTGCATTATCTTAAATGGAGTATCCGTCGTTATCAGGATACAAACACAAAATTGCAGGGTGTACTTGATTTGCCAGTATAATCAAGTATCACGAGGCTTACGTTGGAATATCGTTTCTTAACACTCGAGGAACACCAAGGCACCACTTCCATGCAGCAGATCATGCTCCATGTCATGATACTCCTCCCTGACCCTTGCACAGTGCGTGTAAGGCAAGAAGTTTCTCTCAAAGGTTTCTAACTCATTGTTCAATGTGTGTATTAAATTGAACTATATAAAAGTCTATACAGTCAACCTAATGTCATTTATCTTAGCACTTTTTAATAATAAAAAAATCAGGTATTATTTGTTTTAGCATAAAAATACTTTAAAAACAAATTTTATGCACTGACATGGGTTTCCTCAGTATGAATATCTACGTTTTAACACTGAAATGAACAGTGAGATACGTAACACTGTTACAATATTAAACGAAACCTCAAAAAATGTTATGTTTGAGTTATTATTTTTGCAATAAATCATCTAGTGACGTTGAGTTTCTCACTTTTTTTCCCAAAGTAAATGAATATTGCGCAATACGTAGCGGAAGCAAAATTATATTTCTGCCAAAAAATATCTGTTCGCTTATCATTCGCAAGCTATATGAATATCAACTAAATATTTGAAATCTACGTTGAACAATTATGTTAACAATGTAAAGTTTTAAACAAAATTGCCCAAATTAGCTCCAACTGTCGTTTACAGAAAAAATTCTCACTAATACTATGTTTTATACGATTTTTGCTTCAAATATTACAGGTTTATAACATTCATTTTTATGGAAAACTATAAAATAATCTAAAAATAATGTATTTCTTATGACTAATTGGCTTAAGTGAAGCGCTTCTATTGGTTTTTTTTTCTCTCTCTTTGGCACACTCTAAGAAAAAAACCCCAATACTTATTCTTATTGAGATACTTGTTTTCAAAATTTTTTTGAATCTTTTTCAAATGTTCAGAAACAAACTGTACACTGTTAAAAATTTAGGAAGATTTTCTGGTAATTGTTACTGTAAAATGGCGGACTTACAGCATCACTGATTTTTACGGTAATTTATGCCGGAGAATTAAGCGATCTTCAATTGGTTGCTGTGGCCTACCGAGGAAACCACAAAATTTTACAGCAATATTTGATTTTTACGGTAATAGTTACTGGCAACATGGATGCCAGGAACAATTACCGTAAATTTTCCAGAAAATTTTCAATAGTGTACTGCAGTGAAAAAAATGATTGCACAAACGTTATTTTATTAAAAACTAACTAAATATTACATTTATTAAGGATATGCCATGTAACATGAATCTAACCTGTAAAAAACTATCATTACCTTACTGTTATCCAAAAGTAATAGTGTTCACTAAATTTTTTATGAAAAAAAAAATCAAGCGTTAAATCACCCTAATTTGAATTTCTGAGGCAATTGCTGATTTTTTTTTTTTTCTTTTTGAAAAATATATTACGAAGCATTTCGTCTCTCTTATTTTTTGAAACCCGTTACCAAAGTATATTATTAATGAAGAAAAGGTTTAAAAAATGTAGGAAGAGATAGCATTAAACTTTTAATAAAAGCACTTAGAGACTAGTTAAATATTTACCTGCAGCCTTTTTTTTTTCAGTTGAAAAGGAACAGCGTAGTTGCAAAAACAATTTCCTTTAAAGGAGCGAATTATATCCAATGTCAAGTCCGTTTACGATAAAGATACAAATTTACTCCTTTTTTTTACTTTAATGTTTTTTTTTTCTTTTGGATTTTTCTTTATTTATTAGAGTCTTAATCAACGTATAGGCAATGAATGACAGGTTGCTGTTATTCTCATATCCGTTACCAGTCAAGTCGTTACTACATATGTTACTTGAAATGGATTTGGACTTTTCAAATTAATTTATTTTTCTTCAAATTCAAACGGCAACAAGTGCTAAACAAAACTTCTAAGATTCGGAACTTTTTACTTTTTTGTGTACCTTAAATCAACAAAAAATATGTCTGGAAACGGACTTGACAAACTGTCTCACAAAAAGTGACTCACAGAGTCCAAAAGAGTGTACTGAATTCAAAATTATTATTTATTTGTATTTCAAGATACATCTATCATATACTTGAGCAACAATTTTGCTTTATTGTGAAATTTATCGGAAAAAATATGACGCTCTTGAATTCTATGAAGTAATTGGTAATTACTTCCTATCATTATTTATTCCCTCAGAACTTGCCCATTTATGGTAAATGTACTTTTTTCTTTGAATATTGCCTTGTTTAGGCATGTGCAATTGAAATAAGCATCTGACATTTTTTCTATAATGAAAAGACTGTCAACTAGATTTACAGTAGTATTTAGGTGTTTTTATTATTGTTATTATTATTATGTATATATATTTTAAATTCAAATTTAAAGGAATGGCAATTAATAAAATACTAGTAAGCCTTTGTAGATGGAAAAAAAAAAAAAAAAAAAAAAAACAGGAAAATAGTTTCACGTCAACATTTTAAAAGAAATTGATATTATTTTCCTTTCAATTTTTCAGTTTTGATAGCATTTAGTATTCACTTTCTTTTAGCACATTTTTTTTTTAACTTTGGTTTCAGTGTTTTTCAATGATGGTGTATCATGATTGACTACCAGATTGTTTTTTTTAAACGACGTGATGATTGGACCTCGGGACAGCCCAGCAGATTGTGCCTTAAGAAACATCCAAAGTTGCAACATATGCATAGTTCTTAATAATCAAGATATATTTAGGACTGTGGAAAAATGTTCTCATTTGACGTAGTATTTTAAACATTTCAATGCTTGAAAATAATTCATTATTTATGATTTATTATTCATTATTCATAATTTAATTCAGCACCATGATTTTTTTTGTTTGTTTCTTGGGTTAAAATTGGTTTGAGTATATGGGTGTTTCTTGAATCATGAAGAGTGTCCCATGTTACAACAGGATGTATCCCAATTTATTTTCAAACTGTCAGAGTTAAAAATATGTATATATATACTGCAGAGAAATATGTGAGGGTATTTTAGTGTGACGTTTAGATTTTAAATTTGATTTAAATAATTGACGTTAAAAATTAAAATATGAAAAGTGTCCCAAGCTAAAAGTGTCCCACTTGCGTTATATGATTTAAATTATGCTTTAGCCACAGCTAGAGGTGATAAATTCCAGCTTATTTAAAATGTTGCTGATTTTTTCGTCATTTGTCCCTTTTATGATTTATTTGCTAATTGCACTGGTTGTTCATTTTGAACAACGTTTAATTGAGTAACAATTTTATCTTTAGAAATCGTATTATGTTTCAATAAAAAAATTTATTTTGGCATGCAAAGGAAGTCCCCTCATTTCTTTTTAGAAATTACAAAATCTAAATATGGACTTAAATATACGTTGCGCAATAAGTAAGAAAAAATGAAAATATTATATTATTGTTATTTATAGTATTATTACCCCCCTCCTCTCCAGAACCATTAATTTTTTAAACGAATCATGCCATAAAAAAAGCTATAAGTTAAATAAAAAATAAAAATATATCGCTAAATATATAATTCAATCCATTTAAATATGAAACAATCCCCCCCCCCTCTCTCTCTCTCTCTCTCTCTCTCTCTCTCTATATATATATATATATATATATATATATATATATATATATATATATATATATAACGTTGAATATACTGAATTTGGAAAGCTTATCATTGATAATATATATATATATATATATATTGTGCACCTTCTCTTTTGGTTGCATTCGGATGTTCCTAAAGGGGTCTTTTGTCCCTTTTTTGGGGGGAAATCATTGTTAATTTCGATGTAAACTCAGGTGATGTTATATTTTGTCGGACACTTGGCAATATATCGCCAGTCTTTTGGTCGCCAAGTTTTGTCGCCAACTTGGCGACAAATTTGGCAATTTTTTTATATATTTTTTTAAAATTTGGTTTCACTTTGACCACTGTTAGTGATATTTCGAGATTAAACAATTGAATAACATTAAAATTTCCAATAATGTGGAAATGACATTAAATTGGAGTAAAAGGAAGTCACGTGATGCACACATCAGCTCGTTTTAACTGGTTTCAATTTGGCCACTGTTGGTGATATTTAGAGAGTAAACTATTGAATCACATTAAAACTCCCAATAATGAGAAAATGACATTAAATTATAAAAGGAAGTCATGTGATGCACAAATCAGCTCATTTAACATTGGTTTCAGTGTTTTTGATGATACTAAGAAAAAGCAACTGTTCTTAAAGTTTGGACTCCGTTATTAGGTATAGTAATTAAATTTTAAAAAATCATTATTATAGGGTCTGGTGGGGTAAAGTGGTCATAAAATCGTAGGTTTCCAACTTAGATGGACAATAAATGCAACAAATTCTTTAAACACTTCAACTTTTTTTGTTGTTATTTTACATTGCATTACTAAAGAACACGGTCCATTGAATTTTAGGAAGAAAAGTATTGATTTTAGTAGTTTTATAGAACTTTCTTTTTCCTATGTTTTTATGACCACTTTACCCCATGGGGTGGGGGAAAGTGGTCATAGCATGGGGTAAAGTGGTCATAGTTAAAAATAGATACAAAACCTTTATAAAGAACCCTAATACTTGTATATTTCAGTTGTTTTTATAGTTACAAGTATATTCACGAGTACATGCGTGTATACACGAATATATACGTGTCGTGTTATACAAGAGTAAACACATTCCTATATGAGTAGATACATGTATACATCGGATACATGCATGCACGTGCCTACTCCAGTATATACGTGTATATACGAGTATATAAGCATGTATACGTGAGTACCTACAGGAGTGTATACGTGTCTACATGAGTACATACGTGTCACATGTATATACGTGTTACGTATATGTACGTGTCATGTGTTTATACGAGTATATACGCGTATAAACGAAAATCATATGCGCGTCTGCACTTGTATCTCGAGAAAATACGTGCATACTTGAGTATATATGTGTATAGTAGACGTACATACGCATATATAAGTGTACATACGTACATATACGAGTATACACGAGTTAATTCGTGGATACATCCAGTGCGTCTTTGTACGTGTCTACTCACGTATATATAATATGGAAGCACGAGTACATACACACGTATACGTGTAAACACGATTATATACCTGTATAGACGTATAGACGTACATTTACGTGTATACACCAGTACATGTATGTATACACGAGAATATACGCTTATATACATGTTGGCCTACAGAGTGAATCTAAGCACTTGGGCAAAATCAAAGGGGTGTGAGAGGGGAGGATAAGAAGCAAAGAATCATTAGGACGTTATAATCACTGACGCGCTACATGCACACGAAGCCAGAAACTGATGGATGCAAAGCAGGGCACAAATTTGTTGCACAAAGATGATTTCACCTAACATTTTAGTTTTTAAGAAATATTTAAAGCAGGTGTTGAAAGTTACGGTCTGTAGCAGCTTTAATACAAGTATCGCAACAAAGGCGCAGCGGCTGATGAAAGTTTTTCAAAAGTCTCGTTATTGCAACAGAGAGGGATCTGTGAATGCGACGCTTGTATTACAGCCGAAGGCCGCAAATTTCATCAATCGCTTTAAAACTTTCTTACGTAATAAAATGTTCTGTAAAATTGTATTTGTGTTATATATATATATATATATATATATATATATATATATATATATATATATATATATATATATATATATATATATATATATTTGTGACTTTTTTTGCATCCATCAATTTCTCACTTTGCGTGCATGTGGCGCGTCAGCATTGTGTTTGTGACCATATTTCCTTATTGATTCTTGCTTTTTATTCTCTCCTCTAACACCTTTTAATAATTTGCTGAAGAATATAAACTCACCCTGTATATCTTTATATTATATTGTATGTGTCTGCTCGAGTACGTACGCGTATATGCGTGTCTACCTGAGTATATAAGTGTTCTTATATATACGAGTATAAGCGAGCATATACGTGTATAGTAGAATGTATAGCTGTATGGATTAAAAATACTTACAGATACCTAAATACGTTTTTATTGGCGCATTTATGTGAATACGTCTATGTTCATGTCTACACGAGTATATATGCGTATATATACGCATATACTCGTATATTTAACCCCGTTTACTGTAAAAAAATACATATTAAGTAAAATTAATATGTATCTTCCTTATACCTAAAGATTAAGTGACATTAGAAGAACAATATTCGTTAAGCCTAATATTATGACCACTTTACCCCATCTTACTTAAATTGTTCTAAAAAAATATGTAAAATAGATTCAGCTAACTGCTAATGAGTAAGAGTTCTTGAGACATGTAGGAAGCTTCCTGTATAGTCAATCTGTTCCAAATTCTAACAAACAAAATTTCCCAAGAATGTTAAAATAGGTGTTTAGATTTTAAAATTTTTCATATTCACGCAAAATATTTTTTTTTTTACCGAATTAAATTTTGCCAGTTGTAAAATTTCGTATTCAAAATGTAGTTCCTAACTGCCTTACTCTAAAGTAAAATTTTTACACTCATTCGAACATTTCTTTCCAAGCTATAGCCATTTATTTGACGTATGACCACTTTACCCCATTGACCACTTTCCCCCACCAGACCCTACCCACTTATGGTGAAGTTAATTAACACCATCATTTTATTTTGTGTTTTTCTTAAACTTACTTTTATATTTGACACATTTTTCTTCCTTACTATAAAAAATGTCCTATACCTTTCAGATAGGGGTTAAATTTTACTTTTTTCATTTCCGAAAAATGTAGAAATGTCTTGATAAATGTGACTCAGCAATAAATATCAAAGAAGTAATCTTAAAGATTATTTTCATATATCTGACTTTAAAGTCTTTTTTCATTATTCTCAAACCAATAAAGCTTCCCACATGTTTCCATCAGAAAAAAGACACTGAAAACAAAACAAAATATTCCGTTATTTCTCTTTATTGGAAGGTTACCACTCTCGGAGTTTATTTGAGGCTGTTTGAAGAAATTTAGAAAGGCATTGCTTGGTTTTTTTATTCTTAGCTATTTACACCACCAGCCAAAAGTACTGCTTTTTTCATGAATAAACTATACGCAACAGCTCGACACTTAACCACCATATTAACATTTAAAAAAAGTGTGTAATTGAAAAAGGATGGGTTTCTTATTGAAAAAATGTTTGATTTCTCAAGCTTGCTACTCTGTTTTTTGCCAGTAATGAAAACACAATCTGAAATAGATATGATAAGTAACTTACTAGTGTACATATATTTGGTTTAAACTTGGATTCAATTCAAAGATATGTCTTTTACCAAAAATGAATTCTCTAGCATCCATCAGGTTGAATGCATTTTATAATGCTTAGGAGGAAATTATATTTAGGTCCTTTTCTTTTTTTATATTTTTCCTTCCTTCCTTGAGTGAAAAAAAAGGTTCCTAACTAGCTCACTATTTATAGTGATTACAAAAATCGTCAGTGATATTGATAATAAAATATGAAAATCGTTTATTTCCTTTATGCGGTTTTTCAGCAAGTTAAGTAAGACAGTTACAAGTATAAAACAATAAACTTGATAAATAACCAGACATTCTAAACGCATTCTCTGACAATTGTAGGTTTCTCTTTTACACCATTGTTTTAAGTTTACACAGTAAAAAATAATTCCGAAACGTTACTTAGTATTTCTGTGTAACGTTTCGGGATTTGAATTGTTTTTATCCTCTTCTTGAAAAAATCAAGTACTGTTGTCAAAATGTTAACTGAATTGCTAAAGTTGAGCGCAGTCTACTCACAGTTGCGAAAAATATTTTTAGCTCCCAGTTTAAAGATTAACTAAGCGTATTTGTAATGTCCATCGGCTTCAGTTCAATTATGGCCCGTCCATGTTGATTAAGCACCCAAAGGGAACTCATAAGTATATGGACTACATTGCTTTGCAAGAATTGCAGGCGAGTAAAATTCTTGTAACTTGCTTGCAAATTTGGCTTAGCTTGCAATACCGCTTATGGAAGGAACTTTTTTAGTAAATCAAGAATTTGCCAAGCTATGATATTATACCTATCTAAGTTTATTCTCAAGTTCCAGAGACACTAATTTCTTCAAATGGGAAGATTTAAGAATTTTTCATGAGGCTTCTGGGATAATATCAGGAAGGTTACTGAATATTAGAGGAAAACGTTGCTGGTTTTTGCAAGGTATGTTACTGGCATAAATTAGGTACATCAACTGCCCATTATTTTCCAGGCACGTAGTTTCTTGTTATTTTTACAGTGTAAGAGTACTTCAATCACTTTTTTGACCTTCATATTATTTCTAGAAACGTAAATTCTTCCTTTTATTTAAAAAAAGTATGTTAATTCATGTATCATGTATTGTGCAACGCCTTGTAACAATATTAATGCACTTTCAATAAAATCATTTTAAATTGAAGTAATATTTCTTCTGCAAAAAACGTACAATCGTAGAAAAAGGATTTGTATAAGAGCATTAAAAATGAATTTTACCATACTAAAGATATAAAATTATACTTTAAGCAAAAAACAAAAAATGAAACTTCTTATTGTTTCTTTGCCATTAACGCAACAGATATGAGCACTTATTAATGGAAGTTACAGTGTAACGAAACTCAAATCAACAGAATACAAAAGCATATTACTCTAGGAACGAGGTAATCACTATCGAACCCAGGGCCGTAACCGGACTTTTGTTTCCGGAAAGGTTTTACCAAACGTATTTTTTGAAACATTTATATGGTCTATCAAAGTTGGTTTCATGTGTATTCTATGGATTGTTGTTACAATAGATTATCTAAACGAAAGAAGGGGAGTTCTTACAAAATGCCATATTGTTACATAATAAATGAATTTCTTAATAACTACCATAACTTAACATAAACATACAATGAGTTGGTACAATTTTGAGTCAAACGAATTTCATTTCACAAATTAAATTAAAATAATAATAATAACAAAAATATTACTTTTGTCGCACAAATATGAATAAAAAATAAAATAAATAAATAATGGAAAGCGTTTCTTTGGATAAAAAATTTCGGAGGGGGTTTGAACCCTATAAACCAAACCCTTGTATACGGCCCTGATCGAACCACAAAAAACTCTGATGAATCTTTTCAATATGACAAAAACAACTGTTCCTCATCAAAGTTGCATCAGAAGGGCTCTGAATATCACGGATGGTATAAGAAGCTCATCGTGACTATGAATGCAGACAAATTTAAATTCCCCTACACACTCTCAAGAGCGTAGGTTGGAGTAGACTGTCAAGTTCACTTAAGGGCTTCTCCTACTTTCCCTGAAGAGGAACTGCGAAGTGGATCTTGTTCATCCCGAGATTCCTACTAGCTTTTGAAGCTATCACTAAAGCTAAATTTAAATATTCGCCTTGGTTTCTTGAACTTAATGACTTCGGAATACTCTTCAAAACCGCCTAATTAAAACAATTTTGTTCCCCTACGTTCATTTTTGGGGGGGGGGGGGAGATTTAATTTTTTTTTTTTTTGAATGCGATTTTTAACACAAATTATGTTTCAAAAAAGGTTTGACTGTGAGAATTTTAAGTAATAATTTTTGTAGTTAAAAATCAGATGGACGCTTTTTCGAGAAACGAAAAAAAAAAAAAAAATATTAAACGCACGCAAATTATTTACTTTCACTCAAGCTGCATATTTCTTGAACATAAACAAAGTATTTATAACCCTTTCGAAATAAAATGACAGAAGTATTAAAATAATTAAAAACTGTAGTTTAAAATTTCCTCTCAAAAATAGCGTTTGCAAAAAGCATCGAATCACGTAAGTCTATCTGTCCCGATCACGAAGACAATGGAATGAAAAACGTCAAAGTACGACAAAGTGAAAAAATTAATCAGCAGATGTGATTGCTTAGTAACAATACTCAGTTAATCAGCAACAGAAACGATTAGCGAGTTGATTTCTCATTGCTTTTATCCGAATTATAACCCGGTAAAATCAATTTAAAATTTAATCATTTAATGGGCATCATATCATATCTCAAGCATTCAGAATAGAAATAGTGGAACTAAGTACAAATAGTGCGAATCGTGCTGAACAAAGATTCATATGTAACACCTCAGCGTATTGTCTGTCTTACGTAACTGATAGTGTGACGCAACAAAAGAAACAAGATTGCTAGTACAAAAATGCACCGACAACCCGGTCACGACATCCAAAGGCTTGTTTCGCAATAATTTTTGGCTCACCACTTTGAAATAGTCATAACCAAGCATGAGACGGATCTCCTACATTTGCCTCCAACTGTCGTCTATGAATGCCTCCACCAGGATTACAGTAGAGAAGACTGTTGTACCTTGGGACGCTCGTACCTTGAGGCACTGCTAATTTCTAAGAATGTATTTCTAGCAGGAATGTCTTTTTGTAATCTCTAACTGTAACCTTCACTACTAAATAGTGCCATAGTAACAATCAGCATCAAAATAGTTAAATTGATGATTTTGTGAGACAAAGAAAATTTCATGACTCCAAAGTAAATATTTTCTTTATTTTTATTTAATTTCTGTCTTTGTTTTTGCAAAACTAATCAACTGAGTTTTATTTTGTCATACTATTGCTCTAAATATTTTGGTAATGAGAAATAAATGATAGTGTATCATGATTGACCACGAGATTGTTTTTTTAAACGACGTGATGATTGGACCTCGGGACAGCCAAGCATATTGTGCCTTAAGAGACATCCAAAGTTGCAACATATGCATAGTTCTTAATAATCAAGATATATTTAGGACCGTGGAAAAATGTTCTCATCTGACGTAGTATTTTAAACATTTCAATGCTTGAAAATAATTCATTATTTATGATTTATTATTCATAATTTAATTCAGCACCATGATTTTTTTCGTTTGTTTCTTGGGTTAAAATTGGTTTGAGTACATGGGTGTTTCTTGAATCATGAAGAGTGTCCCATGTTACAACAGGATGTATCCCGATTTATTTTCAAACTGTCAGAGTTTAAAATATGTATATATATATTGCAGAGAAATATGTGAGGGTATTTTAGTGTGACGTTTAGAGTTTAAATTTGATTTAAATAATTGACGTTAAAAATTAAAATATGAAAAGTGTCCCAAGCTAAAAGTGTCCCACTTGCCTTATATGATTTAAATTATGCTTTAGCCACAGCTAGAGGTGATAACTTCCAGCTTATTTAAAATGTTGCTGATTTTTTTGTCATTTGTCCCTTTTATGATTTATTTGCTAATTGCACTAGTTGTTCATTTTGAACAACGTTTAATTGAGTAACGATTTTATATTTAAAAATCGTATTATGTTTCAATAAAAAATCTATTTTGGCATGCAAAGAAAGTTCCCTCATTTCTTTTTAGAAATTACAACTTCTAAATATGGACTTAAATATACGTTGCGCAATAAGTAAGCAAAAGTGAAAATATTATATTATTATTATTTATAGTATTATTACCCCCCTCCTTTCCAGAACCATTAATTTTTTAAACGAATCATGCCATAAAAAAAGCTATAAGTTAAATAAAAAATAAAAATATATCGCTAAATATATAATTTAATCCATTTAAATATGAAACAATCCCCCCCCCCCTCTCTCTCTCTATATATATATATATATATATATATATATATATATATATCTGTGCTCAGATGACAAAATGTTATAAGTCACTTTTTTTAAATTTTACGGGACGTCAATTTTTAAATTCAAGATGTCATGAAAAATCAGGAAAATGTTTTACATAAGTAAACGTATTACCAATATTTATGCAAGATAGTTGGGTAATACTTACAGTCAGTGCACATAGAAAATATTGCTGTAACCTAATTAATAACAGCTGTTTCCCAGGGGTTTCCTGACTTACCACTTGTTGCTACCTCCTGTTTTCTCAATTTTACCACTATCTACATGGTATAGTATAATGTTATAGAAGGGTTATAGAATCTACACTTATTAAATTTAATGTTTTATTGATCAAATTAAGATAACAATAAATGCAATTTTACATGGTTTCATTTTCAGCCGTTACAATGTCTTCAACCTCGTCAAATTCTGCAGCATCATTACTAGTTCGCAGGTTTTTATAAAAATCGTGGCAGTCTTCATCTACCAGTGAAAGAATTGACAATAAGTCGTTCTTTTTCAAAGGGTTAATTGGCAGTGGTCCAGCATAAGAGAGCGGGATGGTGATTGAATCTAATGACAGTGGCCTTCCTCTTTTTTGTCTCCTGAAATCTACAACCTAAAATTCCGATGCATCGTCCAGGGTGTATTTATATTTAATAACCCCAAAAGTTGATTCATAGCGCAACCATTTTATCTTCATCCACTCCACCTTTTCCCCGTTTAAATTAATAGTTCTTTTTACCAAAACCCCCTCTTTTTCCAAAAGTTTGGAGAAAGCGAGAAAATCCGAGTTGGCCATGGGAGTCACATGAAAACTTTTTCCTTCTTTTCGTCTACTCTGTTTACTGGATACTAGTCGTACGAAGGAGTACCAGTCCCTTGGAGTCATTATGGCTGCGTGCTCTGCTTGTTTCTTTGCCCTTTCAATCCTGGCATGGTCACTATCACACTCCAATCTTGTGTGGCCAGGTAATAGAAATTTTTGATCAATCACAGAGATTGAAGGTTTCTTTAGGATTACAAAACTGAACATTATGGCCATGTGAATGTTTCTATTTTGGCCACCACATGTGTCGGAGTATGTTGTTACATGAGATATATTGTCGGGCAACATCGTGATTTTTCTGAACACACAGGAAGCAATTTGATCTGATCCACGACCTCCAATCGCCTCGTGCCACATGAAACAGTGTGTTTCTTGAACATGTGAGCAGTCACGCACTGTGAGATTGTAGGTAGATAATAACCTTTTGTAGTAAGCAATGTTGGTAGACAGATATGGTGTTGGAAGCACTTGCTGCAAGTCGAATACTAATACTCTTTCACCTGGATTGTTAGTAGCTAACTCCTTATCCTTCCTCTTACTTTCATATCCCATTTCAGCCTGAGCAATATGTTCATCATGAAGCAAGGACAAACGTTCTCGTTCCTCTAGATTGGTACAAAATTTTTTCTTAGCTTTGAATTCATCACATTTCTTACATGTATCTATGTATGGTTGCTTAAACTTTAAACCAGTGGTTTTGAAAACACTTCTGAAGACATTATAACAAGCCACCTTAGCATCACTATTAACCTGTAAACACGATGTTTTGTATTCTTCGTGCATTTTTTTTATTGTAAGGTGACTGGGAAGGTAAATCTTTTCAGATGTCTCTCTTCTGGAATAATGGCTAACGTTTCTTGGGTACGAATGGATAAAACGTCTTATTTCCTCTCGTTCCTCTGTCAATTTATTTGTAGGCGTATGCTGACCTCTGCGGTCACTGACCACCATGCCAGTTGAACTATTTTTGAGTTTTACTATAAGAGTGTCGACCTGACGTGGTGTGATCCCGTGGACATTACAAAAAAAATCTTTACATACTTCGATTTTTTTGGAGCTCCATATAACTGAATAGGATACAGAAATCTGTCTGTTCTTATTCCCTCCTCTTTTCCTTTCGACAGCTTTCTTTGAAACTGAAATCCTACCACAAAGAATTTCATGTTTAGCAAACTTCAATTTTAATTTAAACTGGGCATTGAGCTCTTTCTGGGCTTCAGGTGGACATTTCTCATTACATTTCTTGAGTTTGCAGCACTCTGCTCTAGGAGAAAAAATTTTTGTGGGTATTAGCGTACCTTTCCGATTCCTGTATGACAAGCCTTGTTCCTTCTTTTTCATTTCTTCCTCTCTACTTATCACCCCTTTTTGTCGTTTTCTTCTTGGTATGGCTTCAGGTAGCCCTTCAGCTTCATTGGCTGGTACTAAGCAGTGAGAGTTGGTGGATGTCCTCAGATCATCGTTGTTGTAATTATTATCATCAGAATTTTCGTCCCCTAAACAAAGAGGAAAAACGGTATTAGAGTTGTTGGGAAAATTTTAATTGATTTGTTTTTATTATTTTTTTTAATCAATATTTTTTAAAAAAAGTTATTGAAAGTAAACTACTTCATATACTTATTTTATACCTTCAATATGATTATCTTTGTCAGCTCTACCAGAAAATTCTGGTTCTAGTCCAACATCACCCTCAGAACCAGTAGAATCTGATTCGTATTTACGTTTGTTATCATTTACATCAACAAAAGGATCGTAAGAGGGGTCTGCATCTTCATCATCATCACTCACGTGAAACGGGTCCTAGAAACATAAAGGAAAAATCAGTGCTATTACCTCCATCTTAACCGTACATCTCAGCTCGAATGAAGAAGAAAATAATAATAAATATTACGACTTCATCATAATTTTAATACCTATTACGTAAACTTACAATATTAAGCTTGATTTCTTTAGCACGTTGACTGCGGAAATTTTCAACAAAATTTCTCAGTCGAGCGGAAACTTTTTTTTTGCTAATTAGTTTAGTTTTACATTACTTCAACTGTATAATATAAATTGAATCACCTTTTCATTTGTTTTCCACAAAAAAAAAAAAAAAAAAACGCTGAATGACACGTTGTCGTCAACCGCACTGGGAAGCATACTTCCCGGATCTAGTCTAATAATGTAATTCACTAGTGTAAACATTTTTTTTATGATTCCTTATTTATTTTTATGATGATCGTTCACAATCACTGATTGATTGAATTAATAATCAGTAATTTATAATTGATTTTTAATTTATATTTCGTAAGCTATAACAATTTGGAATTACATATTCCAGTTCAGTTTGAAATAATATTTTTCCAATAAAATAAACTTTTTTTAATCCATTTAGTTACTTTTTAAACAGATATTTGTCATTAGCAATTATTATTAACGACTAATTAAAAACAAATTCATTAAAAATAACTTTTGTGTAAAATAAACGTAAAAAAACAACAAAAAACGGGGAAGGCTGGGACAATCCCCACCCATTTAACCTGACGACAATGTGTCGGGGCCCGCCGCTAGGAACAACTCCCGAAACCGACAACATGTCGTCAGCTGCAGTCAAATTGTTAAAGCCTCAAGATATTTACTTATCGAAAATGAATGCCATATACAAATGTGAGTGAGCACTTACCTCGTCATGAACAGCTACATCATCTTGCATTGCCAAATTATTAATAGATGTTGGTAGTTTATTTGTAGTTTCCTCAGTTTTTAAACAATCTTTGCTTTTATGCAATAAAAGTAACGAACGAAGTAGAAACTTCGATTTGCATCTATCACACAACCACATCACAAAATACAAAATAATTTCAAAGTGAAACAAATTAAAAAAATATCAGAAACAACTTGTTGATAGCAATGACTAGAGGTTTAATCTGGATCTAAAAACATCTGTTTGTACAGCTCGATCACGTGACCAATATTCCTCTAATCGGAGTTAAATCAACAGGGGAGAAGAATGGCGCGAAAAAACACGTGGACCTTACGTCCTCAGTATGAAAATGTTTTGCCGTCTTTTCCGATAGGACTGCTCCTGAAACGTGGAAGACGGCAAAATGTCATAACTCAAAATATAACATCTTGCCATCTGCAGATTCAAAGAGTCAAACTGACTCTTCGAGACGGCAAATTGTAAACAACATTTTGCCAGCATGCAATTCTGTGGCCTTTGACTTATTACAATTTACCATTGTTGTTTGCTCGTAAACTAAAAGAGAAAAACTTATGCCATTTTGCCACCTTCTAAACGTAAACAAATGAGACTCCTGGATGCGAAAAACTCAATTTTTTAGGAAATGTGACTTATATCATTTTGCCATCTGAGCACAGATATATAACGTTGAATATACTGAATTTGGAAAGCTTATCATTGATAATATATATATATATATATATATATATATATATATATATATATATATATATATATATATATATATATATATATATATATATATATATATATATAAGTAGTATTTATGTGTTGACTTCTGTCCACTTGTTGTCATCCATACACAATGACAGGCTTCTGTAATGTTAAACACGATAAAAAAGTTGTTGACATCCATACACTCGTTGACTTCTGTACACCATGGCATGTTCATGAGACGCGGCATGGCATGGTACGATGGGAATAAAAAGAAAATGCTTACCGGACAGATGGTTGAATTTCTTTGGTATTGCTGGCTCTTGTTTCTGCTTTCGCCCAGAATGGCGGGGGGACGAGGCGACAGAGGAGTGATTACACGTTGTGGCATACTTGACTTCTACACACCGCGACATGTTCATGACACGTGGCATGGTGTGGCATGGCGCGGTACGATCGGAATACTCTAGCCTAAAGCCACTCGGGGCAGATAGGTGAGTCGACGAAGCGATGCTGAAGTGAGAGAGAGCTCTCGACCTCGGAATGGTTGAGGCGAGCCGAGAGAGGAGTGAATACACGCTGTGGCATACTTGACTTCTCCACAGCGTGACATGTTCATGACACGCGGCATGGTATGGCATGGCATGGTACGATCGAAATACTCTAGCCTAAAGCCACTCGGGGCAGATAGGTGAGTCAACGAAGCGATGCTGAAGTGAGAGAGGGCTCTCGTCCTCGGAAATGGCTGAACGAGCTGAGAGAGGAGTGAATACAAGCTATGGCATACTTGACTTTTCCACAACGTGACATGTTCATGACACGTGGCATGGTATGGCATGGCGTGGTACGATCGGAATACTCTAGCCTAAAGCCACTCGGGGCAAATAGGCGAGTCGACGAAGCGATGCTGAAGTGAGAGAGGGCTCTCGTCCTCGGAATGGCTGAACGAGCTGAGAGAGGAGTGAATACAAGCTATGGCATACTTGACTTTTCCACAACGTGACATGTTCATGACACGTGGCATGGTATGGCACGGCGTGGTACGATCGGAATACTCTAGCCTAAAGCCACTCGGGGCAAATAGGCAAGTAATAAGATAATTTTTGCGATAAAAATACGTAGCATGACATTATCAACATGATGTGCAGATACTCAAACCTAACGACACTTGGGACAGATAGGCGAGTAATAAAGTGCTCTTAAAGATTTCATTAACAAAGAGGTATGTTTGCTACTCAGAGCAAATTTAGACCTCTAAGGCAAATCATAAATGTAACGCAAAACTCTAACCTAAAATCACTTAGGATGTATAGGTGAGCGTTGCGATAAAAATACATAGCATGACATTATCAACATGATGTGCAGATACTCAAACCTAACTACACTTAGGACAGTTAGGCGAGTAATAAAGCATTGTTAAAGATTTCATTAACAAAGAGGTATGTTTGCTACTCAGAGCAAATTTAGACCTCTAAGGTAAATCATTTATGTTACGCAAAGCTCGAACCTAAAATCACTTAGGATGTATAGGCGAGCGTTGCGATAAAAGTACGTAGCATGACATTATCAACATGATGTGCAGATACTCAAACCTAACTACACTTAGGACAGTTAGGCGAGTAATAAAGCATTGTTAAAGATTTCATTAACAAAGAGGTATGTTTGCTACTCAGAGCAAATTTAGACCTCTAAGGTAAATCATTTATGTTACGCAAAGCTCGAACCTAAAATCACTTAGGATGTATAGGCGAGCGTTGCGATAAAAGTACGTAGCATGACATTATCAACATGATGTGCAGATACTCAAGCCTAACGACACTTAGGACAGATAGTCGAGTAATAAAGCACTGTTAAAGATTTCATTAACAAAGAGGTATGCTTGCTACTCAGAGCAAACTTAGACCTCTAAAGCAAATCATTAATGTTATGCAAAACTCAAACCTAAAATCACTTAGGATGTATAGGTGAGCGTTGTATATTAGTCATACGAGTGACGTAGCCCGTATAAAGGCGGAGCCACAAATGATTCTTGCTTCTCTTTGGTTGTCGGAAGCATTGTCTGTATACGTAGATATATCGACAGATAGTCATGAACTCACATTGCAAGGCTGACTTTAGTAGAGTGAATATGTTTCTGTTGAATCATCCTTCAAACAGCATCATAGTCGGTCCTAGTCAATGTGGCAAAACTTGGCTGACGAAAAATATTGTGAAGAAAAACATTTATTCTCCGAAATTTCGTAAAGTCAAATGGTGCTATCTTTATTCGGCACCCTGGTTCATAGAGGAACCAACAATTGACTTTATTCGTGGATTACCAGAAACATATGAAGATGGCGACTTAATCATAATTGATGATTTTCTTCACCATTTAGATGAAAAAATTGCGGACTTATTTACTGCTGCATCACATCATTGTAATTTGAGTGTTATACTCATATTACAAAATCTTTTTCCAAGATCTAAGTACATGAGAGACATAAGTCTCAATGCGCATTATTTGATATTATTCAAAAATCCGCGTGATGCTAGTCAAATCAATTGTCTAGGTCGGCAATTGTTTCCCAAGAAATCTCACAAGCTAGTTGATGCATATCAAAAAGCCGTGTCAGAGCCGTATGGCTATCTAGTTGTAGATTTGCATCCGAAGACACTTGAAGAACACCGCTTGCGATGTGGACTCTTTCCAGATAATAACGGCATTCATTGGGTTTATCAAATTTAAAAAATATTTTATGATGAACCAGATTGTTTAAGCTTCAATACTATTCGCACAAATAAGTAACACTCAACTCTAAAAGCTACTCTGAACTGTTAGATGAGTATTGCCTTATGGGAACATGAAGCACAACCCTCAAACCTAAAAGCCACTCGGAGCCATTAGCTGTGAGGTTTTTATTATTATTTTTTTAAATATTGCATAAAGGCGAAAACCTTTCAATCTTATCGTTAGTTTATCACCAACGTTAGCGTGCATCGGAACGATTCTCGCAAACTGTAGCGACAAGATATGAAGAAGTTAAAGAAAAATTACCATTTTTTGCAATTATTGTCGACGTCCTCTCCAAAGCAAAGAAAGACATTATTGAAGCTGGCCAATCCATCTCAAGTATCTTGTCTATGTGAAATATGTTTGAATATTTTATCTGGTAATATTCCAGTCTGCATCAAAAAGCTAAAAAAATACAAAAGCGCAATTAGAAAATTGGCGAAAAAATCAATTAGTATACGACGTAAAAAGAAAATGCTTACCAGCCAAATGGGCGGATTTCTTCCTTTGGTATTGCCGGCTCTTGTTTCTGCAATCGCCGGAATGGCTGGACGAGCAATTGGCAATAGAATATGAAGCTGCATCTTTATCAACCAATGAAAATGCATACAGCATCGAACCTAGCAAATATAATATGCTACACTAAGTAATATATCTTTAATACAAATAAGTTGTTTGAACTGTGATGGCGAAAAAAATGGCATTAGTTCCAGAGGAGTTTATGTCTTCTTATCAATTTCAAAAACCAGAAATTCGAACTGAAACTGATATTGTTGATTTACTGGATCGTGAAAAACTCCCCGATGATATGAAGGTAAAGATTTTAGGTCAGTTAATTACGAGATATCAAAAAACAGTACACGAGCCTGCAGAACCCATTCGAGTAAGCATCGCAAATGAGAAAGAAGTCGTTTCTTCTGGGAATGATCGAAATGAACAGTTTTCTGATGATGCTCCAATTGATGATGATGATGATATACTGAAAGATATATTCGCATCGGCTCCTAGACATTATTGGAAATTTATTCCTATGATTGTTCAAAAACTGAAAACACGACAATATTCATGGAACAAAAAAGGCGAAATGACTGAAAATAATCAACCGTTGAAACATTCCAGAATAGCAGATTTTTTTTCCTATTTATTGCGCAACTCAAAACATCAAGAAGAACCCATGCATTTTGATAAATTTTTGAAAGCTTTGCAAGAAATAAATATTCCACATACGTGGATTGGCAATAAACAACTTGCTCAAAAACTAAAAGTAAAAGTTGATTCAGTCGATTTAAATTTTGAAACTCCAAAGAGCAAAAGACCTAGTGTTGCAGCTCGTTTGTCTTTTAGTGGTGAAGCTGCGAAAAGTAGCCCGTCTGGTAAACCGAACGTAAACTTGTCGCCAGAAAATTGGCTGAATTACTAATGAAATTGATTTTTCACGTCGTAAAAGCATGTCTGAACACGTGAAAACGGGTTATTGTAGAAACACATCTCTAGTGGAGCGGAAGTGTATTTCAGCTTGCTTGTGTAATGTCTGTAAACTGGTTAGATGTGTCCGTTAATAGCGTTTTGAGTGAGGATCTTATGAGATCATTCAAACACGCATTAGATTGGACATTAATATCGCAGCATCAGAAACTTTCTGAAGAATTTATCCAAGAATTCAAGGATAAAGTTGATTGGAATTTAATATCCATACATCAAAAGTTATCCGAGAATTTTATGCGAAACAACAAGGATAGTATCAACTGGGACTATGTGTCTCAACATCAAATCTTATCAGAAAAGTTTCTGAAAGAATTTATCAATGAAGTAAATTGGCAAAAAGTTTCTCAATATCAGATTTTAAACGACACGTTTATCATCGAGCATGTTGCAATTTTGAATATGACATTGGTGTCTAAACATCAAACATTGTCTGAAACAATTATAGAAGCCTTAAAGGATGTGATTGATTGGAACGAAATATTTAAACATCAGAAGTTATCTGAGGACTTTGTGAAGAAACATATCAGTAAAGTAGATGACTGCAATGTAATGCTGAATTCGCATCTTTCTGATGACGTTATAAATATGATTTTCAAACGACAAGTCTTACTACTTTTGTCAAAAATATGTATCAAACTTTAAAATGCTTAAAATGATAAAAAAGCCAGAAAAATCATATCGCAGAAAGCTGGAAAAAATTTATTATGATCCGAAGAATCCAGCGTCCTATGGGGGTATACTAAGACTTGCAAAAGCATCCTCTACATCTCTCAAAAATGTCAAAACATGGTTAATGAGTCAAGATACATATACATTACATCGACCCATTAAATATAAATTTAACAGAAGAAAAGTAATCTCTTATGGGATAAACGAATTAATACAATGTGATCTGGTTGACATGACAAAATTTGCGTCAATCAACAATGGCATGAAATATCTTCTCACCGTGATTGATGTTTTCTCCAAATATGGACGTGCAATTCCATTAAAGGATAAAAAAGCACACACATTATCCGATGCTTTTGAAAAACTATTCACTCAAATGAAAAATGTTGTACATGTGCAAACAGATCAGGGAGGAGAATTTTACAATCGCCCTGTACAAGAGCTATTTAAAAAGATGGGAGTGCATCATTATTCTTCATTTAGCGAGCATAAGGCGTCAGTGGTCGAAAGATTTAATAGAACATTAAAAAATAAATTATATCGCATTTTTACTCACAGAAAATCTCACAAATACATCGACGTATTAGATGATGTCATACAAAGCTATAACTCGAGTATTCATCGCTCAATTGGCATGGCACCCAAAGATGTTACTCATGAGATGGAACCTATCATATTTCAAAAGCTTTATGGTTATAAAACGTATCCGAAATACAAGTTCGAGCTTGGCGATCAAGTCAGGATTTCCAAAGTGAGGAAATCGTTTCATCGCGGATATTTACCGAATTGGACCGATGAGACTTTCACTATATATAAGCGATATCTCTCGACTCCTCCTACATATTTGCTACAAGACTTGAAAGATCACGTTTTGAAAGGTCGCTTTTATGAGGACGAATTACAAAAAGTTGTTAAAAGTTCGAGTGATTTTTGGAGAATTGAACGAGTTTTAAAAAGCCGAAAAAAGGGGAAAGAGAAAGAATATTTTGTGAAGTGGTTTGGATTTTCGGACGAACATAACAGTTGGGTTAAAGAATCATGGATGCAGAAGTAATTACTGATTTTTACATCACTTTACCTAGCAATTCCAGTTCCAATTATTTTCCTCATAATACTCAATCATCTTTTCGTACCAAACTATGCGCTCCCTTAACGCTCGATGGAACGTGGGAGGTTGGATTAAGCGAAATTTTTCTCCCCAGAAATTGGTTCAATATAAATGAACACAACAATCATTATTTCGTTGCATATGAAGCAGAACGGCGGAAACTTTCTAGATACTTTGAGTACGACGTCAACTTTACATTTCGAAAAGAAGAAAATCGCTTTAAGTTATGTGAAACAATTAATAACGCGATTAAAAGAGAAATGCAAAACAGTTCCTTTGTTACGATGGTTGGCGATGAAGATAAAGATGAAATAACGATACAAATAAGCGAAGGATACGAAGTTCACATTTCAACTGATTTAGCGGCTAAACTTTTGTACACTCTTCATTTACCAAATGAAAATGCAGTTATAAGTAAAACTACGACTTTTAAGTACAGACCGACAACGCAGGGTCGCCTCAGACAAACATTTAAAATTGTTGAAAAGAAACAGAAGAATACTCTTAAGCACATTTTACCGATAACTCCAATAAAAGGCTCTGGAAAACTCGACACGACCAAAGAGTTAATTGAAGCTTTAAATTTTAATACAAATTTGCTCGGATTAGAAGCTATTTTAACATTTTCTTATGATGCTACAAAAAGAGAAATTTTAATTACTACAGCTGAGAATTTAGAGCTTTCAATTTCAAAAGCACACGCTCCTAAATTAATGGAAAAACTTTATCTTCGTGATGATACTACAATAACAGGAAGTAGACTGCTTAAAGTAAATCCCGCCATTCCATTTGAATCGGGCGAACTTTTAGAAGTAGAAACTTTTGAATTTTATGAAAAGACCGAAGTTATAACTCATAAGGAATATATAAAATTGGATGTGGGTATGTATAAAAGTGCAAGAATTTTATTTGATGCATTTCAACATATCCATTTGGCGCAATTACCAGATTTGAGAGTATTAATGCGAGTGCCTGTAGCATATGAAGTTGAATTAGGAAAAGGGCTAGCTAATATGCTAGGATTTGAAAACACTACTTTTTTGGCCGGTGCTCACGTAAGTAAATACCCATTAGAGTTAGATGGCGGTATCACGGAAATTTTTGTGTATTCTGATATAACCACATCACATCATGTCGGAGATACGTTCGCACCTCTCCTGAGAATCATACCCTGTATGGGTGAAAAAAATGATCAAATTGTCAAGCATTATCACAAACCGCAATATTTTCCAGTAAGAAGCAACAACTTTGAAACGATTGAAATTGAATTGAAGACAAGTTTTGGAGCCAATATTATTTTTTCAGGTGGGAAAACCTACGTCGTACTATCCTTCCGACGACGGAAAGTATAAATATGATTACGCTTGATTTTACGTCTCATTCGATCAAGGAAATTTTGAGAACATGCATTTGAATCAGAAGGACTGCGAGCAATATTATTGCAATCAGGTTGGCGGCGGCGGCGGACCATATTTTTATGGCTCGAATTATCAAAGAGGTTATGGTTTCTTCGGAGATTTAAGACGTTATATTACCCCTTTTGCTTTTAAAGCAGGAAAATATCTAGGGAAACATTTATATCACACTGGAAAGAACGTTATTTCCGATTTATCTAGTGGTCATTCATTAAAGGAATCAGCACGCAAACGCTTACGTGAAACTGGAAAAAACATCAAAGATGATATTTTTCGAAAATTGCAGCATGGCAAAGGTATAAAAAGAAAGCGGAAAAATAAAACATCACAGTCGAAAGCGAAACGTCGCAAAACTAACACTGCTATTGCGAAAGATATATTTTCATGAAAATGGATCGCGCATCGCCTATTTGCCTAAAAAGTGAATTGGATTTGTTTTCAACCACGCCATTACAACTAGCCATAGATGACTCATCATTTTTAGAGGTTCACCCGGTGGCTTCTATGAATGAAAAATCACCGATAGAATTCTTGATAAGCGGAAGCGGAGTAAATTACCTAGATCTCGCACATACGATTTTGCAAGTTCAAGTAAAAATTATAAAAAAGACAGGAGGAAATTTAGTTGACACCGACATTGTAGCTCCGATCAATTACTTTTTAAATACGATGTTTTCTGAATGTAGTGTGTTTTTGAATGATAAGCAAGTTTCATCTCAAGTCAATTACGCATATCGAGCTATTATTGAGAGTTTACTTTTTTACTCAAAGTCTGCTCAAGACACTATGCTAACGAGTGCTCTGTTTTCAAAAGATACTGCAAATGCGCATAACGATGTCAAGGTTACTTCTGAAAATGTTGGGTTTAAAAGTAGAAATGCTCGATGCAAATTAAGTAAGATGATGGACCTAATCGGACCTCTTCATTTTGACTTAGCATCACAACCAAAACTCCTAATCAACGGTGTGAGTCTTCGCATTAAACTAGAAAGAAACAAAGATGTATTTTCGCTCCTTTCAGAAAAAGATGATTATAAGATCGTTCTTCAATCAGCAAAACTTTTTATTAGAAAAGTTATTGTTGCTCCGTCAATTATATTAGCACACGAAAAAGCGTTAGAAAAAGGTGTCATAAAAATGCCTATAAGGCGTGTCGATGTAAAAACATTTAGCTTACCAGCTGGTTTGGCTTCGACCACCTTATCAAATGTGTACCTAGGTCAAATTCCCACTCGAATTATTCTCGCGTTCACATCGAATCAAGCATATAACGGAGCCATAGCTAAAAATCCATTCGAGTTTCAACATAACAACTTAATTTATCTAACTATTTTAAATGAGGGTCGAATGTATCCTTCAAAACCATATCAACCCAACTTTGAAAACGATTTGTATGCTAGAAGTTTTTTGAGTCTTTTTACTGATTTAAATCGTTATCACAATGCTCAAAATATTAATATCAATTATTTCGAATTCAAACACGGTTACAATTTTTACTGCGTTGATTTAACTGTCGATTTCGCTGCGGGTGAAAGCCATCTCAGTCCGACTAGAAATGGAAATATTGCGGTAGATATAAAGTTTGCAACGCCGCTGACTGAAACACAAAACTTGATAGCATACGCAGAATTTCGGAACACAATTGAAATCGACAAATCAAGAAGTGTATATACAGATTATTAATGGATACGGTTCAATTGTGTCGCTTTGCATGTGGGGATCCTTATATCCGAAGAAAATTTGGCGGTGTTCTGCCTTCGGATAAGTTACCAAAATATCGAAGTAATTTTATCGCATTTATTGTTAATTTGGACACCAGCGAATTACCTGGTAGTCATTGGGTTGCGATATATTTTAAAAATGACGATTCATTTTATTTTGACAGCTACGGAAAACACCCTCCTAAAAAAATTTTAGAATTTTTAACGCGAAACTCAAAAACTGTAATGCATAATGCGATTTGTTTTCAGGATAATTTTACGCTATCGTGTGGATACTTTTGCTTATACTTTTTACATCAGTTCAGTCGAAATCTGCCGCTGACTCATCTGGGCGGGAATAAGACACGAAACGAAGCTTTTATTGGTCGATTCGCGAAAAGGAAGCTTAGACTTTCGAATTGCTGTCATTATATGCATGAAAAAAATCAAAACTGCGCAGCGACTATAAATATGTCGTGAAGTCTCTTCTCTCTGCATTCAATTTGACTTTAACGATGGAGCGTTTCGGATATTTGACGTCTGATGAGGATGGTATTAAATACCTTCACAATATGTTATACAAAAGTTTTGCTGATTGTGTGAAAGATGCAATATCAGATAAAGATTGGAAAGGTGAAAATTTAATTTATTTTAAAGTGCTAAACAATTCTGATATCGTAAAGCTAATTCACGATTCAAAGGCAGATGCAAAATATGGTTATTGTTACCTTTTAAAGTCTCCACTCCTGGATCACTTTTCTGTGCACAGTACCGGAAGCGATCTGCATAATGATCTTCTATCTCAGATTTTGGATGCCAAATCGTCGGTTGAGAACACTTTGCTGGATTGTGGAAACTACAAAATGAAAATTGGTTACTTCAAAGTGCTGAATGCGGATGAATTTTTACAAGAACTACATAATACAGCTGAATGAACTATCTGAACTTTTGATTATTTAGAAAAAACTTACCTTTTCGTTTGAGAGTGTCTAAACCAGTCGACGATTGTCTAAAAATGTCTAAACCTGTCTGAATATGTCTAAACCTGTCTACACTTGTCTGAAAATGTCTACTTACTTATGTCATCTATACTAATGTATGTCCTGCACCGATATATTTTGAATAAAATGTCATTGCACTTACTTTGTTTTTTATTTTCGTTCTGCTTTTAAAAATTTAGACTAAGACATAGATTAAAAATTTAACTTACATACATGGAGGTCTTTTTCTTTTTAGATGAAAATAGACACCCTGTAGGAGCATCCAATTGAACAGATTGATTAAATAAACAATATGCCCAACGGATGGATCCCTATAGGGATGCTTTCAGCTTTATTTTGGCATCCTCTTTTCTTTTTTAGCATGACTATATACTTATTGCAGCGTGCAATGCATTTACATGACTTTTTTGGTACAAAATAGATAAACTACATACAATACATACAAAACAATCACATATACTACAGACAAGACAATAGCATAAACTACATACTACATACATGACAATCACATAAATTACGCACAAGACAAATTGTATAAACTACACATGTGAGCAAACTACGAGCAAGACAAAACATCAAAAATACATTAAAGTTCTATTGCGTCTATCGTGCTATCATCTTCATATTCCTCGTCGATGCTTTTGATATTATAATGACCATATGGTAGCGAATTAATACCATCGCTACATATATATCGTTTATCGTAATAAGCAGATAGACCTACTTTATTTTGTACGATGGTTTGAACTTCATGTTTTTTTGAAATTATGGAGAACTGTTGTTGTCGAGTGCAAGATTCCGTTAGCAAAACCTCTTTATATGTTTCAAGATTGAAATTTTTTAAAGTGCATTTTTTAATCCCTTTAGCCGTCATTTTTAAATTTTCGCCATATGAAAATGCGTACATTTTTGGTTTTAAGCCTACAAATTCTTTAATTGGTAATATGGTTTCGCTCTTTAGTAGCCCCATTTTCCCCTTGTTTGAGTCGTCGTGCAAAAAATGACCATAAGGATAATTACTCAAATCTAATACAGAGCGAAAATATGTCCGCAAATCTAAAAACGCGTCCTGAGTTTTAATACACATATAAAGACTATCAGTGTCAACATAAATCAGATCACAGTCCTGTCCATATCTTTTTTTGAAACACGAGTAAAAAAGTTGATATAAACGTAATTTTGAAAGTTCCAGAATGCAATAGCCGCAAAAAATTGGAGAATTTAAGAGTAAATTTGGTTTTTTCATTTTGAATAAAGTTAAATTTTCATTAACAGACTCGAAATTTTCAAGCAACGGACTTTGAAGATTTTTTTTACACTCTTCTTCGGTTAGCGATCCGACTACGGAAATTTTTTTCCTCTGATTGAGCATTAAACGCCCAAAGAAGCTGTTATTCATTTTTTTAAAGAAAGATTTTGAAAAATCATCGGTCGCCTCTTTACGTTTCTCGTTGTTAAAATCTACATACGGTTTTAACCATTGCGTTTGAGAAAAAGAAAATATTTTGTGAACTTTAGATAATACCATACCCAGCTTAATGTAAAATTGCAAATTCAGATAGTGAACGATGTAGTTTTTTTTAGGGTAAAAATTTGGGGTTAGTTTTCTACTCGGTAGTGTATGCTTCAAATTAAATTTGTCACATAACTTTTTGGAATATTTAGAGAGCATTTTATAATTAATTGTCAAGTGCTCAACTGCCGGAGGCAAATCTTTGCATTTATCATGCATCGAAGGAGGACATGATATGTCAACTTCAAGTATGAATCCCACGGGTGAGTTACAATCATATTTAAAAAGATCAAAGTTGTTAATTTCTTCCGAAGTTAACCAAGAAAAGTTTCCAATCGGTAAATTTTGACTCATGACAAACCCATAAAGATTATTAGCATCAAGCGCTAATATGTATTTGTGTGGTTTAGAACTATCATAAGTCTCTCCGATGTATGGATTATTCGCTATTGCGTGTCGCTTACCTAAATAACTTATTCCCCCTCTCATTTGAGATTCGAGCCATATGTAATCATTTACATTACCCAAAAGCTGAAGTTCGACTTTAGTATATTTAAGACCTGCATTCCAAGTTAATTGAGCGGAAGTGAGATAAAAAATGCTATCTAATCCGTAGTATTTATATGACATCCGGCGGAAGGCCAAGAACGCCTCGGCTAGCAATATTGAATCTGTATTTTGATAGAGCTCTAAATAATCTGACAATGTTTGGCACTTAAATGTTCGGAAGACTTTTTTTGCGTGATTATAATCATCGTCAGTTATCGGAGTTGAAGTTAAAATGTTAAAGAAATCGTCGCGACATGGTAGTGATTTTTCCTGTAATTTTTCAATATTATCTAGATAACTGTATGGAAAAACTCCCTTCCTCAGTAAAAGTTCAGCCTCTTTATTTTTAAAGAAAGAGTAAAAAATTTTGAACTCATGATTTGATTTTCTTAAATTGTCTACCAAAGTTTCTAATGAAGCATCTAAAAACTGATATGAATCTAAAAACCTTAAATTATCAAGTGAAAACATGGAAAACTTTTCTAAGTTTGTCGGTATTATATTTATTACTTTAGCAAAACTCTCAGGCATATTTTTTAATATTAAATGTGTATCGTAATTTTTAGAATTATGAATAACGACCGGTATGAAATATGTCGCCCGATAGTTGAGATTACATGCTTGATGTGCTAATCCGTTAATGTATCCGGCTCCCCAATGATAATGGTCTCGCACCTTAATATCACCCTGCACGAATTTTTTTTTACAAATGTGACATACATTAAAATCATAGGAGTGATTTTCATTTTCTCTCATCGGCGCAATTTGCATCATTTTTTGAATTAGCTTTTCCGATAGTCGTTTTACAGTTTCTAAAAATACTTGAATACAATTTTTACCCACATAGTATTCATGGAATATTATCTTGTCTTCACTGTCTGTTACAATAATGCTATAGCTAATCGCTGAATGACGTTCAATTGGAACAATATAACTTTGCGAGTTCGAAGGCAGCGCAGTCGAAACTTTTTCAGTCAAAGCTTCGAAATCTGCAAAAATGCAGAAGGGATGAAAAAGCATATTAGCCAAATTGGTAAATTTTACGACTTGATTTTTCGGCATTGACACTCTTTGAATAGGATTTTTTTGGCATAGCTGTTTGTGAGATAGTAAAGTTTCTCTACGCGCAAAAGCATTCAAACAATTACGGCAGTAATAGTGAAGCCCTCGTTTTGTGTTGACAAATCTCTTAAAGTTCTTTATTAAAAAAAAATGATTGCTATAAAAAAGCAAATCTATTTCAGGAACTTGATATTGTTTACTTAAATAAATAGGAAACACCTCATTCTCTTCAAAGCCGAAAACATTGATTTTTAACTTATTTAATCGCTCAAACACTTTAATTTTTGAAATTGCAATCGGAAACTTGATCCCATTTAATTTGAATTTCTTAACATACTTTTTATAGTTCCAGGTCATGTTACTATGGGTTCGAGCTGGGTATAAATGAGCAGCAATCGCATATAAAAAGCAAAGATTGTCATTACACTTTATGTTCAGCACTGCATTTTTATTTTTCAACTTAGTTGGTAAGCTAACTTGTCCACATCCGCCTCTTAAATTTCTATAATTTCCTATTCGCAAATCAATGTGATTTACTTTTTTTAATATCCAACCGCTTCCATTACGTACAAAGTGTTCAATACTATTAAAAATCTTTTCAAAAGCCGCGTCAATAGATTCACCAATTTGAAAGCGCGAAAGTATTCGATGTGCAAAACTGCAAAAATAGAATTCTCGCTCAATCGTATTTCCCTCATCGTCCACCTTTTTAAAAAGGATACTTAAGCAAATGATTAAACGTATTCTTAGTAAACTAGATGTATTTAGTATGTCGTAAATTATAGGTCTAGCATCGCGATACAAAATCTGAGGGTCGCTATAATTTACTATAGCACGAAGCGTTCTTGTAAAACCTCTAAAAGAGGAACGATATTCGTTAAAATTAATCATTACTACGATATAAAAGCAAGCGAATATTACAAACAAAAACAAAATTCACTATAAATGTACAACAGTATTAATTCGATACTAAATGGTCAACGTATTTTTTTTTTTTTATGTCGTATTTAAAACACATTAGGTGCTGAAAACCATGTGTGGAGAATTCCCTCTCGCTGCGATAAGTACCACGCCTTTTTCTTTAGTATTCAACATTCTTGTTAGTATTTATGTGGGCTGCTACTGCTTCTAGTGCCTGTTGAAGTTTAGGCAACATGTCAAGGGGAAAATTAAAACGGTTTCTCACCTCCCCGGCATCTCCCGACTTGCTGAAGCCCAGGTAATAAAGATGTCTATATTCTTTCACCTCCACTGCGTACCCTTTTCCGCAGTTGACCGCATACGGGGGAATTTCCTCTTTGCCGATCTCGTCCTCTAGATTAAGATCGAATTTAGTTCGTTTCTCCTCTTTCTGCAGGGCTTTAAGGGGCTGTGGCTTGGAGACTAGCAGCGAAGTGGACGCTTCATCAACATCGAATATTTCGTCTACGGCTCTCTTTCTGTCTAAAAAAAAATTAAAAATTAGCACTTTATGCTTACACACACACACACACACACACACACACACACACACACACACACACACACACACACACACACATCAAATCTAACATAGTATTTTTACGAAATGGAATTAATACAATATGAAAGCTACTTACCAGCGTAGAATGCTGCTCGGTTTCCCTTCTTAGCGGTTGACATGTTGAATTGTAGAAAATCACAGCACTCACAAGAGGAAAATCTATTTCTGATCAACGATTCTACGATGAAAATAAGAATTAAGGATTTAAAAGTCGGGAAATAAGCACGGGGAGCGAAAGCTGCTAAGCTGAGGTAAATTAGAGCTGTTTTGTGGAGCAGAAGACTGGATGTGATTCCTCCTAACATCAGGTCGACTATTTATACCGCTTGTGGAATCTCTATTCGTGCAGTGACTCATGATACTTTTTGCGCATATAATTGTATTATCGACCAACTTTTCAGACGCTATACGTGACCGATGCAGGGATGATTCATAGCGTCCTCTGATTCATTCTGTTATTATGACGAACACTCTCATTCCCATCATATACTACGCTGTTGTTAGCGAAAATGGCAAAACGAAGTTAATAACAAGTGTATCGTGATTACAATGCCTACCACCTGTTTTTGTTGTGGGCGTTTGCGTGCAATTTCAGTTAATATTGAAATTTTCTTTCATTATCATATCATTTTTAGAATGCCACGTGCGATCTGTAGCATGCACTCCTGTCTGCCTATTGTCGCACGAAAATGTGCGTGCGATTTGAAAACCTGTATCAATCCCGTTAGGTGTTTCTCCACCTCCCCGCAGGTGAGCAACATCTCCTTCCACTCTCCACGCACGATCCAAAATGCGTCGAAGCGAATCCCCGCTCAGAGCGAAATTATGATTTCCATCTGTTTCCCCATCATCGAATAGACTCTTTCTTGCGTGGTTGCTATCATTGCGTGATCCATTAAAATGAGGTTAAGATTACGCTTTTTAATATCATCGTGCTTTACTGTATCGCTCGCACGTGCTCTTCTAAAAGCAATGTGCTTTTCCGATTTCAAGCTGTTCCCCACAACACGCAGTGTCATGCGTCATCTTATTCCGCATCCACCTCCCATACAAGTAAAGCTTCGAAGCGAACATATCACAAATGCACCGGCTGCCACCTGGTTTCGGTGTAGCCGCGCGCGTGCAACTTCTTCTCTCTCATTTTTGAATACCACCTGCGATCTGTAGCATGACGCTATCTTCAGTTCGTTGTCGCACGAAAATGTGCGTGCGCTTTAGCAGGTATAAACACCAGATGTATTTCAGTTCTCATTTTCTATTTGTCATCGACACGTGGTAAATATTATCGTGCTTTACTGTATTGCCGGCGCGTGCTCTTCTGAAAGCAATTGCTTCTCTAGTCTCAGTAGTTCAACCGTATACAACAGCAGTATAACTTGACCGCGAGCCTCCCTCTGCACTTTCCGGTTTCAAGCTGTTCCCACAGGTGGAATATGGGAAAAACTACGTGTAGTATACACTTGATATTTTGGGGAGTCTGGCACGAGATTTTAAATAGTATTCCGTAAGCACGCGTTCAGATGAATCAGATGCTTTGCTGAATCATATCGCTTTCTACAATACGACACGCACCGTCTCCTCCCTCCACAGCTGGTGTGTTTAATATTTTAGCTATCGTGAGATTTCAAAATATTTCCGATGTACACGCTTTCTATAAACCAATTGCTCGGGCGTGTTTTATTACTCACATCATCTGCATTGATAGGATACTTCGTTGTATCATAAGGCTCAAGTATTCCCATCGTACCATGCCATGCCACGTCTCATGAACATGCCATGGTGTACAGAAGTCAACGAGTGTATGGATGTCAACAACTTTTTTATCGTGTTTAACATTACAGAAGCCTGTCATTGTGTATGGATGACAACTAGTGGACAGAAGTCAACACATAAATACTACTGTTGAGCCAATCAATTGTCTGTTCAGCTTAGTGGGCGGGCAGTTGAACCAATCAAAGGTCGGGTGAGCTTAGTGGGCGGGCAGTTGGGCCAATCAAAGGTCGGTTGAACTTAGTGGGCAGGCAGTTGAGCCAAACAAAGGCCGGTTGAGCTTAGTGGGCGTGCAGTTGAGCCAATCCAAGGTTGGTTGAGCTTAGTGGGCGGGCAGTTGAGCCAATCAATGGTCGGTTGAGCTTAGTGGGCGGGCAGTTGAGCCAATCAATGGTCTGTTGAGCTTAGTGGGCGGGCCGTTGAGCCAATCAATGGTCGGTTGAGCTTAGTGGTCGGGTAGTTGAAATAACGAATGGTCGGTTGAGCTTATTGGGCGGTCAGTTGAGCCAATAAATAGTCGGTTCAGCTTAGTGGTCGGGCAGTTGAGCCAATCAAAGGTCGGGTGAGCTTAGTGGGCGGGCAGTTGAGTCAATCAAAGGTCGGTTGAGCATAGTGGGCAGGCAGTTGAGCCAAACAAAGGCCGGTGTAGCTTAGTGGGCGGGCAGTTGAGCCAATCAAAGGTCGGTTGAGATTAGTGGGCTGGCAGTTGAGCCAATCAAAAGTCGGTTGGCTTAGTGGGCGGTCAGTTGAGCCAATTAATGGTCGGTTGAGATTCGTGGACGGGCAGTTGAGCCAATCAATGGTCGGTTGAAATTAGTGGGCGTGCAGTTAAGCCAATCAATGGTCGGTCGAGCTTAGTGGGCGGTCAGTTGAGTCAATCAATGATCGGTTGAGCTTACTGGGCGGGTTGTTGAGCCAATCAATGGTCGGTTGAGCTTAGTGGGCGGGTAGTTGAGCCAATCAATGGTCGGTTGAGCTTAATGGGCGGTCAGTTGAGCCAATCAATGGTCGGTTGAGCTTAGCGGGCGGGCAATTGAGCCAATCAATGGTCTGTTGAGCTCAGTGGGCGGTCAGTGGAGCCAATCAATGGTCGTTTGAGCTTAGTGGGCGGGCAGTTGAGCCAATCAATTGTCTGTTCAGCTTAGTGGGCGGGCTGTTGAGCCAATCAAAGGTCGGTTGAGCTTAGTGGGCGGTCAATGGACCCAATCAATGGTCGGTTGTGCTTAGTGAGCGGGCAGTTGAGCCAGTCAGTGGTCGGTTGAGCTTAGTGGGCGGTCAGTGGAGCCAATCAATGGTCGGTTGAGCTTAGTGGGCGGGCAGTTGAGCATAACAATGGTCGGTTGAGCTTCGTGGGCGGGCAGTTGAGCCAATCAATGGTCGGTTGAAATTAGTGGAAGGTCAGTACAGCCAATTACTGGTCGGTTGAGCTTAGTGGGCGGTCAGTTGAGCCAATCAATGGTTGGTTGAGCTTAATGGGCGGTCAGTTGAGCCAATCAATGGTCGGTTGAGCTTAGTGGGCGGGCAGTTGAGCCAATCAATGGTCTGTTGAGCTCAGTGGGCGGTCAGTGGAGATAATCAATTGTCGTTTGAGCTTAGTGGGCGGGCAGTTGAGCCAATCAATTGTCTGTTCAGCTTAGTGGGCGGGCTGTTGAGCCAATCAATGGTCGGTTGAGCTTAGTGGTCGGGTAGTTGAAGTAATGAATGGTCGGTTAAACTTAATGGTCGGTCAGTTGAGCCAATCAATAGTCGGTTGAGCTTAGTGGGCGGGTAGTTGAGCCAATCAATGGTCGGTTGAGCTTAATGGGCGGTCAGTTGAGCCAATCAATGGTCGGTTGAGCTTAGTGGGCGGGCAGTTGAGCCAATCAATGGTCTGTTGAGCTCAGTGGGCGGTCAGTGGAGATAACCAATTGTCGTTTGAGCTTAGTGGGCGGGCAGTTGAGCCAATCAATTGTCTGTTCAGCTTAGTGGGCGGGCAGTTGAACCAATCAAAGGTCGGGTGAGCTTAGTGGGCGGGCAGTTGGGCCAATCAAAGGTCGGTTGAACTTAGTGGGCAGGCAGTTGAGCCAAACAAAGGCCGGTTGAGCTTAGTGGGCGTGCAGTTGAGCCAATCCAAGGTTGGTTGAGCTTAGTGGGCGGGCAGTTGAGCCAATCAATGGTCGGTTGAGCTTAGTGGGCGGGCAGTTGAGCCAATCAATGGTCTGTTGAGCTTAGTGGGCGGGCCGTTGAGCCAATCAATGGTCGGTTGAGCTTAGTGGTCGGGTAGTTGAAATAACGAATGGTCGGTTGAGCTTATTGGGCGGTCAGTTGAGCCAATAAATAGTCGGTTCAGCTTAGTGGTCGGGCAGTTGAGCCAATCAAAGGTCGGGTGAGCTTAGTGGGCGGGCAGTTGAGTCAATCAAAGGTCGGTTGAGCATAGTGGGCAGGCAGTTGAGCCAAACAAAGGCCGGTGTAGCTTAGTGGGCGGGCAGTTGAGCCAATCAAAGGTCGGTTGAGATTAGTGGGCTGGCAGTTGAGCCAATCAAAAGTCGGTTGGCTTAGTGGGCGGTCAGTTGAGCCAATTAATGGTCGGTTGAGATTCGTGGACGGGCAGTTGAGCCAATCAATGGTCGGTTGAAATTAGTGGGCGTGCAGTTAAGCCAATCAATGGTCGGTCGAGCTTAGTGGGCGGTCAGTTGAGTCAATCAATGATCGGTTGAGCTTACTGGGCGGGTTGTTGAGCCAATCAATGGTCGGTTGAGCTTAGTGGGCGGGTAGTTGAGCCAATCAATGGTCGGTTGAGCTTAATGGGCGGTCAGTTGAGCCAATCAATGGTCGGTTGATCTTAGTGGGCGGGCAGTTGAGCCAATCAATGGTCTGTTGAGCTCAGTGGGCGGTCAGTGGAGAGATTCAATTGTCGTTTGAGCTTAGTGGGCGGGCAGTTGAGCCAATCAATTGTCTGTTCAGCTTAGTGAGCGGGCTGTTGAGCCAATCAATGGTCGGTTGAGCTTAGTGGTCGGGTAGTTGAAGTAATGAATGGTCGGTTAAACTTAATGGTCGGTCAGTTGAGCCAATCAATAGTCGGTTGAGCTTAGTGGGCGGGTAGTTGAGCCAATCAATGGTCGGTTGAGCTTAATGGGCGGTCAGTTGAGCCAATCAATGGTCGGTTGAGCTTAGTGGGCGGGCAGTTGAGCCAATCAATTGTCTGTTCAGCTTAGTGGGCGGGCAGTTGAACCAATCAAAGGTCGGGTGAGCTTAGTGGGCGGGCAGTTGGGCCAATCAAAGGTCGGTTGAACTTAGTGGGCAGGCAGTTGAGCCAAACAAAGGCCGGTTGAGCTTAGTGGGCGTGCAGTTGAGCCAATCAAAGGTCGGTTGAGCTTAGTGGGCGGTCAATGGAGCCAATCAATGGTCGGTTGAGCTTAGTGGGCGGGCAGTTTAGCATAACAATGGTCAGTTGAGCTTAGTGGGCGGTCAGTTGAGCAAATCAATGGTCGGTTGAGCTTAGTTGGCGGTCAGTTGTGCCAATCAATGATCGGTTGAGCTTAGTGGGCGTCAGTTCAGCCAATCAAAGGTCGGTTGAGCTTAGTGGGCGGGCAGTTGAGCCAATCAAAAGTCGGTTGGCTTAGTGGGCGGTCAGTTGAGATAATCAATGGTCGGTTGAGCTTCGTGGACGGGCAGTTGAGCCAATCAATCGTCGGTTGAAATTAGTGGGCGGTCAGTTGAGTCAATCAATGGTCGGTTGAGCTTAGTGGGCGCGCTGTTGAGCCAATCAATGGTCGGTTGAGCTTAGTGGGCGGGCAGTTGAGCCAATCAATGGTCTGTTGAGCTCAGTGGGCGGTCAGTGGAGCCAATCAATGGTCGTTTGAGCTTAGTGGGCGGGCAGTTGAGCCAATCAATTGTCTGTTCAGCGTAGTGGGCGGGCTGTTGAGCCAATCAATGGTCGGTTGAGCTTAGTGGTCGGGTAGTTGAAATAATGAATTGTCGGTTAAACTTAATGGTCGGTCAGTTGAGTCAATCAATAGTCGGTTGAGCTTAGTGGGCGGGCAGTTGAGCCAATCAAAGGTCGGGTGAGCTTAGTGGGCAGGCAGTTGAGCCAAACAAAGGCCGGTTGAGCTTAGTGGGCGTTCAGTTGAGCTAATCCAAGGTCGGTTGAGCTTAGTGGGCGTGCAGTTGAGCCAATCCAAAGTTGGTTGAGCTTAGTGGTCGGGCAGTTGAGCCAATCAATGGTCTGTTGAGCTTAGTGGGCGGGCAGTTTAGCATAACAATGGTCGGTTGAGCTTAGTGGGCGGTCAGTTGAGCAAATCAATGGTCGGTTGAGCTTAGTGGGCGGTCAGTTGTGCCAATCAATGGTCGGTTGAGCTTGGTGGGCGGTCAGTTCAGCCAATCAAAGGTCGGTTGAGCTTATCGGGCGGGCAGTTGAGCCAATCAAAAGTCGGTTGGCTTAGTGGGCGGTCAGTTGAGCCAATTAATGGTCGGTTGAGATTCGTGGACGGGCAGTTGAGCCAATCAATGGTCGGTCGAGCTTAGTGGGCGGGCAGTTGAGCCAATCAATGGTCTGTTGAGCTCAGTGGGCGGTCCGTGGAGCCAATCAATTGTCGTTTGAGCTTAGTGGGCGGGCAGTTGAGCCAATCAATTGTCTGTTCAGCTTAGTGGGCGGGCTGTTGAGCCAATCAATGGTCGGTTGAGCTTAGTGGTCGGGTAGTTGAAATAATGAATGGTCGGTTAAACTTAATGGTCGGTCAGTTGAGCCAATCAATAGTCGGTTGAGCTTAGTGGGCGGGCAGTTGAACCAATCAAAGGTCGGGTGAGCTTAGTGGGCGGGCAGTTGGGCCAATCAAAGGTCGGTTGAGCTTAGTGGGCAGGCAGTTGAGCCAAACAAAGGCCGGTTGAGCTTAGTGGGCGTGCAGTTGAGCCAATCCAAGGTTGGTTGAGCTTAGTGGGCGGGCAGTTGAGCCAATCAATGGTCGGTTGAGCTTAGTGGGCGGGCAGTTGAGCCAATCAATGGTCTGTTGAGCTTAATGGTTGGTCAGTTGAGCCAATAAATAGTCGGTTCAGCTTAGTGGACGGGCAGTTGAGCCAATCAAAGGTCGGGTGAGCTTAGTGGGCGGGCAGTTGAGTCAATCAAAGGTCGGTTGAGCTTAGTGGGCAGGCAGTTGAGCCAAACAAAGGCCGGTATAGCTTAGTGGGCGGGCAGTTGAGCCAATCAAAGGTCGGTTGAGCTTAGTGGGCGGGCAGTTGAGCCAATCAAAGGTCGGTTGATCTTAGTGGGCGGGCAGTTGAGCCAAACTAAGGCCGGTGTAGCTTAGTGGGCGGTCAATGGAGCCAATCAATGGTCGGTTGAGCTTAGTGGGCGAGGGCAGTTTAGCATAACAATGGTCGGTTGAGCTTAGTGTGCGGTCAGTTGAGCAAATCAATGGTCGGTTGAGCTTAGTGGGCGGTCAGTTGTGCCAATCAATGGTCGGTTGAGCTTAGTGGGCGGTCAGTTCAGCCAATCAAAGGTCGGGTGAGCTTAGTGGGCGGGCAGTTGAGCCAATCAAAAGTCGGTTGGCTTAGTGGGCGGTCAGTTGATCCAATCAATATTCGGTTGAGCTTCGTAGACGGGCAGTTGAGCACTTCAATAGTCGGTTGAAATTTGTGGCCGGGCAGTTAAGCCAATCAATGGTCGGTTGAGCTTAGTGGGCGGTCAGTTGAGTCAATCAATGGTCGGTTGAGCTTAGTGGGCGGGCTGTTGAGCAAATCAATGGTCGGTTGAGCTTAGTGGGCGGGTAGTTGAGCCAATCAATGGTCGGTTGAGTTTAATGGGCGGTCAGTTGAGCCAATCAATGGTCGGTTGAGCTTAGTGGGCGGGCAATTGAGCCAATCAATGGTCTGTTGAACTCAGTGGGCGGTCAGTGGAGCCAATCAATGGTCGTTTGAGCTTAGTGGGCGGGCAGTTGAGCCAATCAATTGTCTGTTCAGCTTAGTGGGCGGGCTGTTGAGCCAATAGAAGGTCGGTTGTGCTTAGTGGGCGGTCGATGGACCCAATCAATGATCGGTTGTGCTTAGTGAGCGGGCAGTTGAGCCAATCAGTGGTCGGTTGAGCTTAGTGGGCGGTCAGTGGAGCCAATCAATGGTCGGTTGAGCTTAGTGGGCGGGCAGTTGAGCATAAGAATGGTCGGTTGAGCTTCGTGGGCGGGCAGTTGAGCCAATCAATGGTCGGTTGAAATTAGTGGGCGGTCAGTTCAGCCAATTACTGGTCGGTTGAGCTTAGTGGGCGGTCAGTTGAGTCAATCAATGGTCGGTTGAGCTTAGTGGGCGGGCAGTTGAGCCAATCAATGGTCGGTTGATCTTAGTGGGCGGTCAGTGGAGTCAATCAATGGTCGTTTGAGCTTAGTGGGCGGGCAGATGAGCCAATCAATGGTCTGTTGAACTTAGTGGGCGGGCCGTTGAGCCAATCAATGGTCGGTTGAGCTTAGTGGTCGGGTAGTTGAAATAATGAATGGTCGGTTGAGCTTTTTGGGCGGTCAGTTGAGCCAATCAATAGTCGGTTGAGCTTAGTGGTCGGGCAGTTAAGCCAATCAAAGGTCGGGTGAGCTTAGTGGGCGGGCAGTTGAGCCAATCATAGGTCGGTTGAGCATAGTGGGCAGGCAGTTGAGCCAAACAAAGGCCGGTGTAGCTTAGTGGGCGGGCAGTTGAGCCAATCAAAGGTCGGTTGAGCTTAGTGGGCGGGCAGTTGTGCCAATCAAAGGTCAGTTGAGCTTAGTGGGCGGTCAATGGAGCCAATCAATGGTCGGTTGAGCTTAGTGGGCGGGCAGTTTAGCATAACAATGGTCGGTTGAGCTTAGTGGGCGGTCAGTTGAGTCAATCAATGGTCGGTTGAGCTTAGTCGGCGGGCAGTTGAGCCAATCAATGGTCGGTTGATCTTAGTGGGCGGTCAGTGGAGTCAATCAATGGTCGTTTGAGCTTAGTGGGCGGGCAGTTGAGCCAATCAATGGTCTGTTGAGCTCAGTGGGCGGTCAGTGGAGCCAATCAATGGTCGTTTGAGCTTAGTGGGCGGGCAGTTGAGCAAATCAATTGTCTGTTCAGCGTAGTGGGCGGGCTGTTGAGCCAATCAATGGTCGGTTGAGCTTAGTGGTCGGGTAGTTGAAATAATGAATGGTCGGTTAAACTTAATGGTCGGTCATTTGAGTCAATCAATAGTCGGTTGAGCTTAGTGGGCGGGCAGTTGAGCCAATCAAAGGTCGGGTGAGCTTAGTGGGCAGGCAGTTGAGCCAAACAAAGGCCGTTTGAGCTTAGTGGGCGTTCAGTTGAGCTAATCCAAGGTCGGTTGAGCTTAGTGGGCGTGCAGTTGAGCCAATCCAAAGTTGGTTGAGCTTAGTGGGCGGGCAGTTGAGCCAATCAATGGTCTGTTGAGCTTAGTGGGCGGGCAGTTTAGCATAACAATGGTCGGTTGAGCTTAGTGGGCGGGCAATTGAGCCAATCAATGGTCTGTTGAGCTCAGTGGGCGGTCAGTGGAGCCAATCAATGGTCGTTTGAACTTAGTGGGCGGGCAGTTGAGCCAATCAATTGTCTGTTCAGCTTAGTGGGCGGGCTGTTGAGCCAATCAAAGGTCGGTTGAGCTTAGTGGGCGGTAAATGGACCCAATCAATGGTCGGTTGTGCTTAGTGAGCGGGCAGTTGAGCCAATCAGTGGTCGGTTGAGCTTAGTGGGCGGTCAGTGGAGCCAATCAATGGTCGGTTGAACTTAGTGGGCGGGCAGTTGAGCATAACAATGGTCGGTTGAGCTTCGTGGACGGGCAGTTGAGCCAATCAATGGTCGGTTGAAATTAGTGGGCGGTCAGTTGAGCCAATTACTGGTCGGTTGAGCTTAGTGGGCGGTCAGTTCAGCCAATCAAAGGTCGGTTGAGCTTATCGGGCGGGCAGTTGAGCCAATCAAAAGTCGGTTGGCTTAGTGGGCGGTCAGTTAAGCCAATCAATGGTCGGTCGAGCTTAGTGGGCGGTCAGTTGAGTCAATCAATGATCGGTTGAGCTTAGTGGGCGGGCTGTTGAGCCAATCAATGGTCGGTTGAGCTTAGTGGGCGGGTAGTTGAGCCAATCAATGGTCGGTTGAGCTTAATGGGCGGTCAGTTGAGCCAATCAATGGTCGGTTGAGCTTAGTGGGCGGGCAGTTGAGCCAATCAATTGTCTGTTCAGCTTAGTGGGCGGGCTGTTGAGCCAATCAATGGTCGGTTGAGCTTAGTGGTCGGGTAGTTGAAATAATGAATGGTCGGTTAAACTTAATGGTCGGTCAGTTGAGCCAATCAATAGTCGGTTGAGCTTAGTGGGCGGGCAGTTGAACCAATCAAAGGTCGGGTGAGCTTAGTGGGCAGGCAGTTGAGCCAAACAAAGGCCGGTTTAGTTTAGTGGGCGTGCAGTTGAGCCAATCCAAGGTTGGTTGAGCTTAGTGGGCGGGCAGTTGAGCCAATCAATGGTCGGTTGAGCTTAGTGGGCAGGCAGTTGAGCCAATCAATGATCTGTTGAGCTTAGTGGGCGGGCCGTTGAGCCAATCAATGGTCGGTTGAGCTTAGTGGTCGGGTAGTTGAAATAACGAATGGTCGGTTGAGCTTATTGGGCGGTCAGTTGAGCCAATAAATAGTCGGTTCAGCTTAGTGGTCGGACAGTTGAGCCAATCAAAGGTCGGGTGAGCTTAGTGGGCGGGCAGTTGAGTCAATCAAAGGTCGGTTGAGCATAGTGGGCAGGCAGTTGAGCTAAACAAAGGCCGGTGTAGCTTAGTGGGCGGGCAGTTGAGCCAATCAAAGGTCGGTTGAGCTTAGTGGGCGGGCAGTTGAGCCAATCAAAGGTCAGTTGAGCTTAGTGGGCGGTCAATGGAGTCAATCAATGGTCGGTTGAGCTTAGTGGGCGGGCAGTTTAGCATAACAATGGTCGGTTGAGCTTAGTGGGCGGTAAGTTGAGCAAATCAATGGTCGGTTGAGCTTAGTGGGCGGTCAGTTGTGCCAATCAATGATCGGTTGAGCTTAGTGGGCGTCAGTTCAGCCAATCAAAGGTCGGTTGAGCTTAGTGTTCGGGCAGTTGAGCCAATCAAAAGTCGGTTGGCTTAGTGGGCGGTCAGTTGAGATAATCAATGGTCGGTTGAGCTTCGTGGACGGGCAGTTGAGCCAATCAATCGTCGGTTGAAATTAGTGGGCGGGCAGTTAAGCCAATCAATGGTCGGTTGAGCTTAGTGGGCGGTCAGTTGAGTCAATCAATGGTCGGTTGAGCTTAGTGGGCGGGCAGTTGAGCCAATCAATGGTCTGTTGAGCTCAGTGGGCGGTCATTGGAGCCAATCAATGGTCGTTTGAGCTTAGTGGGCGGCAGTTGAGCCAATCAATTGTCTGTTCAGCGTAGTGGGCGGGCTGTTGAGCCAATCAATGGTCGGTTGAGCTTAGTGGTCGGGTTGTTGAAATAATGAATGGTCGGTTAAACTTAATGGTCGGTCAGTTGAGTCAATCAATTGTCGGTTGAGCTTAGTGGGAGGGCAGTTGAGCCAATCAAAGGTCGGGTGAGCTTAGTGGGCAGGCAGTTGAGCCAAACAAAGGCCGGTTGAGCTTAGTGGGCGTTCAGTTGAGCTAATCCAAGGTCGGTTGAGCTTAGTGGGCGTGCAGTTGAGCCAATCCAAAGTTGGTTGAGCTTAGTGGGCGGGCAGTTGAGCCAATCAATGGTCGGTTGAGCTTAGTGGGCGGGCAGTTGAGCCAATCAATGGTCGGTTGAGCTTAGTGGGCGGGCAGTTGAGCCAATCAATGGTCGGTTGAGCTTAGTGGGCGGGCAGTTGAGCCAATCAATGGTCGGTTGAAATTAGTGGGCGGGCAGTTGAGCCAATCAAAGGTCGGTTGAGCTTAGTGGGCAGGCAGTTGAGCCAAACAAAGGCCGGTTGAGCTTAGTGGGCGGGCAGTTGAGGCAATCAAAGGTCGGTTGAGCTTAGTGGGCGGGTAGTTGAGCCAATCATAGGTCGGATGAGCTTAGTGGGCGGTCAATGGAGCCAATCAATGGTCGGTTGAGCTTAGTGAGCGGGCAGTTGAGCCAATCAGTGGTCGGTTGAGCTTAGTGGGCGGTCAGTGGAGCCAATCAATGGTCGGTTGAGCTTAGTGGGCGGGCAGTTGAGCATAACAATGGTCGGTTGAGCTTCGTGGACGGGCAGTTGAGCCAATCAATGGTCGGTTGAAGTTAGTGGGCGGTCAGTTCAGCCAATTACTGGTCGGTTGAGCTTAATGGGCGGTCAGTTGAGTCAACCAATGGTCGGTTGAGCTTAGTGGGCGGGTAGTTGAGCCAATCAATGGTCGGTTGAGCTTAATGGGCGGTCAGTTGAGCCAATCAATGGTCGGTTGAGCTTAGTGGGCGGGCAGTTGAGCCAATCAATGGTCTGTTGAGCTCAGTGGGCGGTCAGTGGAGATAATCAATTGTCGTTTGAGCTTAGTGGGCGGGCAGTTGAGCCAATCAATTGTCTGTTCAGCTTAGTGGGCGGGCTGTTGAGCCAATCAATTGTCGGTTGAGCTTAGTGGTCGGGTAGTTGAAATAATGAATGGTCGGTTAAACTTAATGGTCGGTCAGTTGAGCCAATCAATAGTCGGTTGAGCTTAGTTGGCGGGCAGTTGAACCAATCAAAAGTCGGGTGAGCTTAGTGGGCGGGCAGTTGGGCCAATCAAATGTCGGTTGAGCTTAGTGGGCAGGCATTTGAGCCAAACAAAGGCCGGTTGAGCTTAGTGGGCGTGCAGTTGAGCCAATCCAATGTTGGTTGTGCTTAGTGGGCGGGCAGTTGAGCCAATCAATTGTCGGTTGAGCTTAGTGGGCAGGCAGTTGAGCCAATCAATGGTCTGTTGAGCTTAGTGGGCGGGCCGTTGAGCCAATCAATGGTCGGTTGAGCTTAGTGGTCGGGTAGTTGAAATAACGAATGGTCGGTTGAGCTTATTGGGCGGTCAGTTGAGCCAATAAATAGTCGGTTCAGCTTAGTGGGCGGGCAGTTGAGCCAATCAAAGGTCGGGTGAGCTTAGTGGGCAGGCAGTTGAGCCAAACAAAGGCCGTTTGAGCTTAGTGGGCGTTCAGTTGAGCTAATCCAAGGTCGGTTGAGCTTAGTGGGCGTGCAGTTGAGCCAATCCAAAGTTGGTTGAGCTTAGTGGGCGGGCAGTTGAGCCAATCAATGGTCTGTTGAGCTTAGTGGGCGGGCAGTTTAGCATAACAATGGTCGGTTGAGCTTAGTGGGCGGGCAATTGAGCCAATCAATGGTCTGTTGAGCTCAGTGGGCGGTCAGTGGAGCCAATCAATGGTCGTTTGAACTTAGTGGGCGGGCAGTTGAGCCAATCAATTGTCTGTTCAGCTTAGTGGGCGGGCTGTTGAGCCAATCAAAGGTCGGTTGAGCTTAGTGGGCGGTAAATGGACCCAATCAATGGTCGGTTGTGCTTAGTGAGCGGGCAGTTGAGCCAATCAGTGGTCGGTTGAGCTTAGTGGGCGGTCAGTGGAGCCAATCAATGGTCGGTTGAACTTAGTGGGCGGGCAGTTGAGCATAACAATGGTCGGTTGAGCTTCGTGGACGGGCAGTTGAGCCAATCAATGGTCGGTTGAAATTAGTGGGCGGTCAGTTGAGCCAATTACTGGTCGGTTGAGCTTAGTGGGCGGTCAGTTCAGCCAATCAAAGGTCGGTTGAGCTTATCGGGCGGGCAGTTGAGCCAATCAAAAGTCGGTTGGCTTAGTGGGCGGTCAGTTAAGCCAATCAATGGTCGGTCGAGCTTAGTGGGCGGTCAGTTGAGTCAATCAATGATCGGTTGAGCTTAGTGGGCGGGCTGTTGAGCCAATCAATGGTCGGTTGAGCTTAGTGGGCGGGTAGTTGAGCCAATCAATGGTCGGTTGAGCTTAATGGGCGGTCAGTTGAGCCAATCAATGGTCGGTTGAGCTTAGTGGGCGGGCAGTTGAGCCAATCAATTGTCTGTTCAGCTTAGTGGGCGGGCTGTTGAGCCAATCAATGGTCGGTTGAGCTTAGTGGTCGGGTAGTTGAAATAATGAATGGTCGGTTAAACTTAATGGTCGGTCAGTTGAGCCAATCAATAGTCGGTTGAGCTTAGTGGGCGGGCAGTTGAACCAATCAAAGGTCGGGTGAGCTTAGTGGGCAGGCAGTTGAGCCAAACAAAGGCCGGTTTAGTTTAGTGGGCGTGCAGTTGAGCCAATCCAAGGTTGGTTGAGCTTAGTGGGCGGGCAGTTGAGCCAATCAATGGTCGGTTGAGCTTAGTGGGCAGGCAGTTGAGCCAATCAATGATCTGTTGAGCTTAGTGGGCGGGCCGTTGAGCCAATCAATGGTCGGTTGAGCTTAGTGGTCGGGTAGTTGAAATAACGAATGGTCGGTTGAGCTTATTGGGCGGTCAGTTGAGCCAATAAATAGTCGGTTCAGCTTAGTGGTCGGACAGTTGAGCCAATCAAAGGTCGGGTGAGCTTAGTGGGCGGGCAGTTGAGTCAATCAAAGGTCGGTTGAGCATAGTGGGCAGGCAGTTGAGCTAAACAAAGGCCGGTGTAGCTTAGTGGGCGGGCAGTTGAGCCAATCAAAGGTCGGTTGAGCTTAGTGGGCGGGCAGTTGAGCCAATCAAAGGTCAGTTGAGCTTAGTGGGCGGTCAATGGAGTCAATCAATGGTCGGTTGAGCTTAGTGGGCGGGCAGTTTAGCATAACAATGGTCGGTTGAGCTTAGTGGGCGGTAAGTTGAGCAAATCAATGGTCGGTTGAGCTTAGTGGGCGGTCAGTTGTGCCAATCAATGATCGGTTGAGCTTAGTGGGCGTCAGTTCAGCCAATCAAAGGTCGGTTGAGCTTAGTGTTCGGGCAGTTGAGCCAATCAAAAGTCGGTTGGCTTAGTGGGCGGTCAGTTGAGATAATCAATGGTCGGTTGAGCTTCGTGGACGGGCAGTTGAGCCAATCAATCGTCGGTTGAAATTAGTGGGCGGGCAGTTAAGCCAATCAATGGTCGGTTGAGCTTAGTGGGCGGTCAGTTGAGTCAATCAATGGTCGGTTGAGCTTAGTGGGCGGGCAGTTGAGCCAATCAATGGTCTGTTGAGCTCAGTGGGCGGTCATTGGAGCCAATCAATGGTCGTTTGAGCTTAGTGGGCGGCAGTTGAGCCAATCAATTGTCTGTTCAGCGTAGTGGGCGGGCTGTTGAGCCAATCAATGGTCGGTTGAGCTTAGTGGTCGGGTTGTTGAAATAATGAATGGTCGGTTAAACTTAATGGTCGGTCAGTTGAGTCAATCAATTGTCGGTTGAGCTTAGTGGGAGGGCAGTTGAGCCAATCAAAGGTCGGGTGAGCTTAGTGGGCAGGCAGTTGAGCCAAACAAAGGCCGGTTGAGCTTAGTGGGCGTTCAGTTGAGCTAATCCAAGGTCGGTTGAGCTTAGTGGGCGTGCAGTTGAGCCAATCCAAAGTTGGTTGAGCTTAGTGGGCGGGCAGTTGAGCCAATCAATGGTCGGTTGAGCTTAGTGGGCGGGCAGTTGAGCCAATCAATGGTCGGTTGAGCTTAGTGGGCGGGCAGTTGAGCCAATCAATGGTCGGTTGAGCTTAGTGGGCGGGCAGTTGAGCCAATCAATGGTCGGTTGAAATTAGTGGGCGGGCAGTTGAGCCAATCAAAGGTCGGTTGAGCTTAGTGGGCAGGCAGTTGAGCCAAACAAAGGCCGGTTGAGCTTAGTGGGCGGGCAGTTGAGGCAATCAAAGGTCGGTTGAGCTTAGTGGGCGGGTAGTTGAGCCAATCATAGGTCGGATGAGCTTAGTGGGCGGTCAATGGAGCCAATCAATGGTCGGTTGAGCTTAGTGAGCGGGCAGTTGAGCCAATCAGTGGTCGGTTGAGCTTAGTGGGCGGTCAGTGGAGCCAATCAATGGTCGGTTGAGCTTAGTGGGCGGGCAGTTGAGCATAACAATGGTCGGTTGAGCTTCGTGGACGGGCAGTTGAGCCAATCAATGGTCGGTTGAAGTTAGTGGGCGGTCAGTTCAGCCAATTACTGGTCGGTTGAGCTTAATGGGCGGTCAGTTGAGTCAACCAATGGTCGGTTGAGCTTAGTGGGCGGGTAGTTGAGCCAATCAATGGTCGGTTGAGCTTAATGGGCGGTCAGTTGAGCCAATCAATGGTCGGTTGAGCTTAGTGGGCGGGCAGTTGAGCCAATCAATGGTCTGTTGAGCTCAGTGGGCGGTCAGTGGAGATAATCAATTGTCGTTTGAGCTTAGTGGGCGGGCAGTTGAGCCAATCAATTGTCTGTTCAGCTTAGTGGGCGGGCTGTTGAGCCAATCAATTGTCGGTTGAGCTTAGTGGTCGGGTAGTTGAAATAATGAATGGTCGGTTAAACTTAATGGTCGGTCAGTTGAGCCAATCAATAGTCGGTTGAGCTTAGTTGGCGGGCAGTTGAACCAATCAAAAGTCGGGTGAGCTTAGTGGGCGGGCAGTTGGGCCAATCAAATGTCGGTTGAGCTTAGTGGGCAGGCATTTGAGCCAAACAAAGGCCGGTTGAGCTTAGTGGGCGTGCAGTTGAGCCAATCCAAGGTTGGTTGTGCTTAGTGGGCGGGCAGTTGAGCCAATCAATTGTCGGTTGAGCTTAGTGGGCAGGCAGTTGAGCCAATCAATGGTCTGTTGAGCTTAGTGGGCGGGCCGTTGAGCCAATCAATGGTCGGTTGAGCTTAGTGGTCGGGTAGTTGAAATAACGAATGGTCGGTTGAGCTTATTGGGCGGTCAGTTGAGCCAATAAATAGTCGGTTCAGCTTAGTGGTCGGGCAGTTGAGCCAATCAAAGGTCGAGTGAGCTTAGTGGGCGGGCAGTTGAGTCAATCAAAGGTCGGTTGAGCATAGTGGGCAGGCAGTTGAGCCAAACAAAGGCCGGTGTAGCTTAGTGGGCGGGCAGTTGAGCCAATCAAAGGTCGGTTGAGCTTAGTGGGCGGGCAGTTGAGCCAATCAAAGGTCGGTTGAGCTTAGTGGGCGGTCAATGGAGCCAATCAATGGTCGGTTGAGCTTAGTGGGCGGGCAGTTTAGCATAACAATGGTCGGTTGAGCTTAGTGGGCGGTCAGTTGAGCAAATCAATGGTCGGTTGAGCTTAGTGGGCGGTCAGTTGTGCCAATCAAAGATCGGTTGAGCTTAGTGTGCGTCAGTTCAGCCAATCAAAGGTCGGTTGAGCTTTGTGGGCGGGCAGTTGAGCCAATCAAAAGTTGGTTGGCTTAGTGGGCGGTCAGTTGAGATAATCAATGGTCGGTTGAGCTTAGTGGGCGGTCAGTTGAGTCAATCAATGGTGGGTTGAGCTTAGTGGGCGGGTAGTTGAGCCAATCAATGGTCGGTTGAGCTTAATGGGCGGTCAGTTGAGCCAATCAATGGTCGGTTGAGCTTAGTGGGCGGGCAGTTGAGCCAATCAATGGTCTGTTGAGCTCAGTGGGCGGTCAGTGGAGATAATCAATTGTCGTTTGAGCTTAGTGGGCGGGCAGTTGAGCCAATCAATTGTCTGTTCAGCTTAGTGGGCGGGCTGTTGAGCCAATCAATGGTCGGTTGAGCTTAGTGGTCGGGTAGTTGAAATATTGAATGGTCGGTTAAACTTAATGGTCGGTCAGTTGAGCCAATCAATAGTCGGTTGAGCTTAGTGGGCGGGCAGTTGAACCAATCAAAGGTCGGGTGAGCTTAGTGGGCGGGCAGTTGGGCCAATCAAAGGTCGGTTGAGCTTAGTGGGCAGGCAGTTGAGCCAAACAAAGGCCGGTTGAGCTTAGTGGGCGTGCAGTTGAGCCAATCCAAGGTTGGTTGAGCTTAGTGGGCGGGCAGTTGAACCAATCAATGGTCGGTTGAGCTTAGTGGGCAAGCAGTTGAGCCAATCAATGGTCTGTTGAGCTTAGTGGGCGGGCCGTTGAGCCAATCAATGGTCGGTTGAGCTTAGTGGTCGGGTAGTTGAAATAACGAATGTTCGGTTGAGCTTATTGGGCGGTCAGTTGAGCCAATAAATAGTCGGTTCAGCTTAGTGGTCGGGCAGTTGAGCCAATCAAAGGTCGGGTGAGCTTAGTGGGCGAGCAGTTGAGTCAATCAAAGGTCGGTTGAGCATAGTGGGCAGGCAGTTGAGCCAAACAAAGGCCGGTGTAGCTTAGTGGGCGGGCAATTGAGCCAATCAAAGGTCTGTTGAGCTTAGTGGGCGGGCAGTTGAGCCAATCAAAGGTCGGTTGAGCTTAGTGGGCGGTCAATGGAGCCAATCAATGGTCGGTTGAGCTTGGTGGGCGGGCAGTTTAGCATAACAATGGACGGTTGAGCTTAGTGGGCGGTCAGTTGAGCAAATCAATGGTCGGTTGAGCTTATTGGGCGGTCAGTTGTGCCAATCAATGATCGGTTGAGCTTAGTGGGCGTCAGTTCAGCCAATCAAAGGTCGGTTGAGCTTAGTGGGCGGGCAGTTGAGCCAATCAAAATTCGGTTGGCTTAGTGGGCGGTCAGTTGAGATAATCAATGGTCGGTTGAGCTTCGTGGACGGGCAGTTGAGCCAATCAATCGTCGGTTGAAATTAGTGGGCGGGCAGTTAAGCCAATCAATGGTCGGTTGAGCTTAGTGGGCGGTCAGTTGAGTCAATCAATGGTCGGTTGAGCTTAGTGGGCGGTCAGTGGAGCCAATCAATGGTCGTTTGAGCTTAGTGGGCGGGCAGTTGAGCCAATCAATTGTCTGTTTAGCTTAGTGGGCGGGCTGTTGAGCCAATCAATGGTCGGTTGAGCTTAGTGGTCGGGTAGTTGAAATAATGAATGGTCGGTTAAACTTAATGGTCGGTCAGTTGAGCCAATCAATAGTCGGTTGAGCTTAGTGGGCGGGCAGTTGAACCAATCAAAGGTCGGGTGAGCTTAGTGGGCGGGCAGTTGGGCCAATCTAAGGTCGGTTGAGCTTAGTGGGCAGGCATTTGAGCCAAACAAAGGCCGGTTGAGCTTAGTGGGCGTGCAGTTGAGTCAATCCAAGGTTGGTTGTGCTTAGTGGGCGGGCAGTTGAGCCAATCAATGGTCTGTTGAGCTTAGTGGGCGGGCCGTTGAGCCAATCAATGGTCGGTTGAGCTTAGTGTTCGGGTAGTTGAAATAACGAATGGTCGGTTGAGCTTATTGGGCGGTCAGTTGAGCCAATAAATAGTCGGTTCAGCTTAGTGGTCGGGCAGTTGAGCCAATCAAAGGTCGAGTGAGCTTAGTGGGCGGGCAGTTGAGTCAATCAAAGGTCGGTTGAGCATAGTGGGCAGGCAGTTGAGCCAAACAAAGGCCGGTGTAGCTTAGTGGGCGGGCAGTTGAGCCAATCAAAGGTCGGTTGAGCTTAGTGGGCGGGCAGTTGAGCCAATCAAAGGTCGGTTGAGCTTAGTGGGCGGTCAATGGAGCCAATCAATGGTCGGTTGAGCTTAGTGGGCGGGCAGTTTAGCATAACAATGGTCGGTTGAGCTTAGTGGGCGGTCAGTTGAGCAAATCAATGGTCGGTTGAGCTTAGTGGGCGGTCAGTTGTGCCAATCAAAGATCGGTTGAGCTTAGTGTGCGTCAGTTCAGCCAATCAAAGGTCGGTTGAGCTTTGTGGGCGGGCAGTTGAGCCAATCAAAAGTTGGTTGGCTTAGTGGGCGGTCAGTTGAGATAATCAATGGTCGGTTGAGCTTAGTGGGCGGTCAGTTGAGTCAATCAATGGTGGGTTGAGCTTAGTGGGCGGGTAGTTGAGCCAATCAATGGTCGGTTGAGCTTAATGGGCGGTCAGTTGAGCCAATCAATGGTCGGTTGAGCTTAGTGGGCGGGCAGTTGAGCCAATCAATGGTCTGTTGAGCTCAGTGGGCGGTCAGTGGAGATAATCAATTGTCGTTTGAGCTTAGTGGGCGGGCAGTTGAGCCAATCAATTGTCTGTTCAGCTTAGTGGGCGGGCTGTTGAGCCAATCAATGGTCGGTTGAGCTTAGTGGTCGGGTAGTTGAAATATTGAATGGTCGGTTAAACTTAATGGTCGGTCAGTTGAGCCAATCAATAGTCGGTTGAGCTTAGTGGGCGGGCAGTTGAACCAATCAAAGGTCGGGTGAGCTTAGTGGGCGGGCAGTTGGGCCAATCAAAGGTCGGTTGAGCTTAGTGGGCAGGCAGTTGAGCCAAACAAAGGCCGGTTGAGCTTAGTGGGCGTGCAGTTGAGCCAATCCAAGGTTGGTTGAGCTTAGTGGGCGGGCAGTTGAACCAATCAATGGTCGGTTGAGCTTAGTGGGCAAGCAGTTGAGCCAATCAATGGTCTGTTGAGCTTAGTGGGCGGGCCGTTGAGCCAATCAATGGTCGGTTGAGCTTAGTGGTCGGGTAGTTGAAATAACGAATGTTCGGTTGAGCTTATTGGGCGGTCAGTTGAGCCAATAAATAGTCGGTTCAGCTTAGTGGTCGGGCAGTTGAGCCAATCAAAGGTCGGGTGAGCTTAGTGGGCGAGCAGTTGAGTCAATCAAAGGTCGGTTGAGCATAGTGGGCAGGCAGTTGAGCCAAACAAAGGCCGGTGTAGCTTAGTGGGCGGGCAATTGAGCCAATCAAAGGTCTGTTGAGCTTAGTGGGCGGGCAGTTGAGCCAATCAAAGGTCGGTTGAGCTTAGTGGGCGGTCAATGGAGCCAATCAATGGTCGGTTGAGCTTGGTGGGCGGGCAGTTTAGCATAACAATGGACGGTTGAGCTTAGTGGGCGGTCAGTTGAGCAAATCAATGGTCGGTTGAGCTTATTGGGCGGTCAGTTGTGCCAATCAATGATCGGTTGAGCTTAGTGGGCGTCAGTTCAGCCAATCAAAGGTCGGTTGAGCTTAGTGGGCGGGCAGTTGAGCCAATCAAAATTCGGTTGGCTTAGTGGGCGGTCAGTTGAGATAATCAATGGTCGGTTGAGCTTCGTGGACGGGCAGTTGAGCCAATCAATCGTCGGTTGAAATTAGTGGGCGGGCAGTTAAGCCAATCAATGGTCGGTTGAGCTTAGTGGGCGGTCAGTTGAGTCAATCAATGGTCGGTTGAGCTTAGTGGGCGGTCAGTGGAGCCAATCAATGGTCGTTTGAGCTTAGTGGGCGGGCAGTTGAGCCAATCAATTGTCTGTTTAGCTTAGTGGGCGGGCTGTTGAGCCAATCAATGGTCGGTTGAGCTTAGTGGTCGGGTAGTTGAAATAATGAATGGTCGGTTAAACTTAATGGTCGGTCAGTTGAGCCAATCAATAGTCGGTTGAGCTTAGTGGGCGGGCAGTTGAACCAATCAAAGGTCGGGTGAGCTTAGTGGGCGGGCAGTTGGGCCAATCTAAGGTCGGTTGAGCTTAGTGGGCAGGCATTTGAGCCAAACAAAGGCCGGTTGAGCTTAGTGGGCGTGCAGTTGAGTCAATCCAAGGTTGGTTGTGCTTAGTGGGCGGGCAGTTGAGCCAATCAATGGTCGGTTGAGCTTAGTGGGCAGGCAGTTGAGCCAATCAATGGTCTGTTGAGCTTAGTGGGCGGGCCGTTGAGCCAATCAATGGTCGGTTGAGCTTAGTGGTCGGGTAGTTGAAATAACGAATGGTCGGTTGAGCTTATTGGGCGGTCAGTTGAGCCAATAAATAGTCGGTTCAGCTTAGTGGTCGGGCAGTTGAGCCAATCAAAGGTCGGGTGAGCTTAGTGGGCGGGCAGTTGAGTGAATCAAAGGTCGGTTGAGCATAGTGGGCAGGCAGTTGAGCCAAACAAAGGCCGGTGTAGCTTAGTGGGCTGGCAGTTGAGCCAATCAAAGGTCGGTTGAGCTTAGTGGGCGGGCAGTTGATCCAATCAAAGGTCGGTTGAGCTTAGTGGGCGGTCAATGGAGCCAATCAATGGTCGGTTGAGCTTAGTGGGCGGGCAGTTTAGCATAACAATGGTCGGTTGAGCTTAGTGGGCGGTCAGTTGAGCAAATCAATGGTCGGTTGAGCTTAGTGGGCGGTCAGTTGTGCCAATCAATGATCGGTTGAGCTTAGTGGGCGTCAGTTCAGCCAATCAAAGGTCGGTTGAGCTTAGTGGGCGGGCAGTTGAGCCAATCAAAAGTCGGTTGGCTTAGTGGGCGGTCAGTTGAGATTATCAATGGTCGGTTGAGCTTCGTGGACGGGCAGTTGAGCCAATCAATCGTCGGTTGAAATTAGTGGGCGGGCAGTTAAGCCAATCAATGGTCGGTTGAGCTTAGTGGGTGGTCAGTTGAGTCAATCAATGGTCGGTTGAGCTTAGTGGTCGGGTAGTTGAAATAATGAATGGTCGGTTAAACTTAATGGTCGGTCAGTTGAGTCAATCAATAGTCGGTTGAGCTTAGTGGGAGGGCAGTTGAGCCAATCAAAGGTCGGGTGAGCTTAGTGGGCAGGCAGTTGAGCCAAACAAAGGCCGGTTGAGCTTAGTGGGCGTTCAGTTGAGCTAATCCAAGGTCGGTTGAGCTTAGTGGGCGTGCAGTTGAGCCAATCCAAAGTTGGTTGAGCTTAGTGGGCGTGCAGTTGAGCCAATCCAAGGTTGGTTGAGCTTAGTGGGCGGGCAGTTGAGCCAATCAGTGGTCGGTTGAGCTTAGTGGGCAGGCAGTTGAGCCAATCAATGGTCTGTTGAGCTTAGTGGGCGGGCCGTTGAGCCAATCAATGGTCGGTTGAGCTTAGTGGTCGGGTAGTTGAAATAACGAATGGTCGGTTGAGCTTATTGGGCGGGCCGTTGAGCCAATCAATGGTCGGTTGAGCTTAGTGGTCGGGTAGTTGAAATAACGAATGGTCGGTTGAGCTTATTGGGCGGTCAGTTGAGCCAATAAATAGTCGGTTCAGCTTAGTGGTCGGGCAGTTGAGCCAATCAAAGGTCGGGTGAGCTTAGTGGGCGGGCAGTTGAGTCAATCAAAGGTCGGTTGAGCATAGTGGGCAGGCAGTTGAGCCAAACAAAGGCCGGTGTAGCTTAGTGGGCGGGCAGTTGAGCCAATCAAAGGTCGGTTGAGCTTAGTCGGCGGGCAGTTGAGCCAATCAAAGGTCGGTTGAGCTTAGTGGGCGGTCAATGGAGCCAATCAATGGTCGGTTGAGCTTAGTGGGCGGGCAGTTTAGCATAACAATGGTCGGTTGAGCTTAGTGGGCGGTCAGTTGAGCAAATCAATGGTCGGTTGAGCTTAGTGGGCGGTCAGTTGTGCCAATCAATGATCGGTTGAGCTTAGTGTGCGTCAGTTCAGCCAATCAAAGGTCGGTTGAGCTTTGTGGGCGGGCAGTTGAGCCAATCAAAATTCGGTTGGCTTAGTGGGCGGTCAGTTGAGATAATCAATTGTCGGTTGAGCTTAGTGGGCGGTCAGTTGAGTCAATCAATGGTGGGTTGAGCTTAGTGGGCGGGTAGTTGAGCCAATCAATGGTCGGTTGAGCTTAATGGGCGGTCAGTTGAGCCAATCAATGGTCGGTTGAGCTTAGTGGGCGGGCAGTTGAGCCAATCAATGGTCTGTTGAGCTCAGTGGGCGGTCAGTGGAGATAATCAATTGTCGTTTGAGCTTAGTGGGCGGGCAGTTGAGCCAATCAATTGTCTGTTCAGCTTAGTGGGCGGGCTGTTGAGCCAATCAATGGTCGGTTGAGCTTAGTGGTCGGGTAGTTGAAATATTGAATGGTCGGTTAAACTTAATGGTCGGTCAGTTGAGCCAATCAATAGTCGGTTGAGCTTAGTGGGCGGGCAGTTGAACCAATCAAAGGTCGGGTGAGCTTAGTGGGCGGGCAGTTGGGCCAATCAAAGGTCGGTTGAGCTTAGTGGGCAGGCAGTTGAGCCAAACAAAGGCCGGTTGAGCTTAGTGGGCGTGCAGTTGAGCCAATCAAGAATTGGTTGAGCTTAGTGGGCGGGCAGTTGAACCAATCAATGGTCGGTTGAGCTTAGTGGGCAAGCAGTTGAGCCAATCAATGGTCTGTTGAGCTTAGTGGGCGGGCCGTTGAGCCAATCAATGGTCGGTTGAGCTTAGTGGTCGGGTAGTTGAAATAACGAATGTTCGGTTGAGCTTATTGGGCGGTCAGTTGAGCCAATAAATAGTCGGTTCAGCTTAGTGGTCGGGCAGTTGAGCCAATCAAAGGTCGGGTGAGCTTAGTGGGCGAGCAGTTGAGTCAATCAAAGGTCGGATGAGCATAGTGGGCAGGCAGTTGAGCCAAACAAAGGCCGGTGTAGCTTAGTGGGCGGGCAGTTGAGCCAATCAAAGGTCTGTTGAGCTTAGTGGGCGGGCAGTTGAGCCAATCAAAGGTCGGTTGAGCTTAGTGGGCGGTCAATGGAGCCAATCAATGGTCGGTTGAGCTTAGTGGGCGGGCAGTTTAGCATAACAATGGACGGTTGAGCTTAGTGGGCGGTCAGTTGAGCAAATCAATGGTCGGTTGAGCTTATTGGGCGGTCAGTTGTGCCAATCAATGATCGGTTGAGCTTAGTGGGCGTCAGTTCAGCCAATCAAAGGTCGGTTGAGCTTAGTGGGCGGGCAGTTGAGCCAATCAAAATTCGGTTGGCTTAGTGGGCGGTCAGTTGAGATAATCAATGGTCGGTTGAGCTTCGTGGACGGGCAGTTGAGCCAATCAATCGTCGGTTGAAATTAGTGGGCGGGCAGTTAAGCCAATCAATGGTCGGTTGAGCTTAGTGGGCGGTCAGTTGAGTCAATCAATGGTCGGTTGAGCTTAGTGGGCGGTCAGTGGAGCCAATCAATGGTCGTTTGAGCTTAGTGGGCGGGCAGTAGAGCCAATCAATTGTCTGTTCAGCTTAGTGGGCGGGCTGTTGAGCCAATCAATGGTCGGTTGAGCTTAGTGGTCGGGTAGTTGAAATAATGAATGGTCGGTTAAACTTAATGGTCGGTCAGTTGAGCCAATCAATAGTCGGTTGAGCTTAGTGGGCGGGCAGTTGAACCAATCAAAGGTCGGGTGAGCTTAGTGGGCGGGCAGTTGGGCCAATCAAAGGTCGGTTGAGCTTAGTGGGCAGGCATTTGAGCCAAACAAAGGCCGGTTGAGCTTAGTGGGCGTGCAGTTGAGCCAATCCAAGGTTGGTTGTGCTTAGTGGGCGGGCAGTTGAGCCAATCAATGGTCGGTTGAGCTTAGTGGGCAGGCAGTTGAGCCAATCAATGGTCTGTTGAGCTTAGTGGGCGGTCAGTTGAGCCAATAAATAGTCGGTTCAGCTTAGTGGTCGGGCAGTTGAGCCAATCAAAGGTCGGGTGAGCTTAGTGGGCGGGCAGTTGAGTGAATCAAAGGTCGGTTGAGCATAGTGGGCAGGCAGTTGAGCCAAACAAAGGCCGGTGTAGCTTAGTGGGTGGGCAGTTGAGCCAATCAAAGGTCGGTTGAGCTTAGTGGGCGGGCAGTTGATCCAATCAAAGGTCGGTTGAGCTTAGTGGGCGGTCAATGGAGCCAATCAATGGTCGGTTGAGCTTAGTGGGCGGGCAGTTTAGCATAACAATGGACGGTTGAGCTTAGTGGGCGGTCAGTTGAGCAAATCAATGGTCGGTTGAGCTTAGTGGTCGGGTAGTTGAAATATTGAATGGTCGGTTAAACTTAATGGTCGGTCAGTTGAGCCAATCAATAGTCGGTTGAGCTTAGTGGGCGGGCAGTTGAACCAATCAAAGGTCGGGTGAGCTTAGTGGGCGGGCAGTTGGGCCAATCAAAGGTCGGTTGAGCTTAGTGGGCAGGCAGTTGAGCCAAACAAAGGCCGGTTGAGCTTAGTGGGCGTGCAGTTGAGCCAATCCAAGGTTGGTTCAGCTTAGTGGGCGGGCAGTTGAACCAATCAATGGTCGGTTGAGCTTAGTGGGCAAGCAGTTGAGCCAATCAATGGTCTGTTGAGCTTAGTGGGCGGGCCGTTGAGCCAATCAATGGTCGGTTGAGCTTAGTGGTCGGGTAGTTGAAATAACGAATGTTCGGTTGAGCTTATTGGGCGGTCAGTTGAGCCAATAAATAGTCGGTTCAGCTTAGTGGTCGGGCAGTTGAGCCAATCAAAGGTCGGGTGAGCTTAGTGGGCGAGCAGTTGAGTCAATCAAAGGTCGGTTGAGCATAGTGGGCAGGCAGTTGAGCCAAACAAAGGCCGGTGTAGCTTAGTGGGCGGGCAGTTGAGCCAATCAAAGGTCTGTTGAGCTTAGTGGGCGGGCAGTTGAGCCAATCAAAGGTCGGTTGAGCTTAGTGGGCGGTCAATGGAGCCAATCAATGGTCGGTTGAGCTTAGTGGGCGGGCAGTTTAGCATAACAATGGACGGTTGAGCTTAGTGGGCGGTCAGTTGAGCAAATCAATGGTCGGTTGAGCTTATTGGGCGGTCAGTTGTGCCAATCAATGATCGGTTGAGCTTAGTGGGCGTCAGTTCAGCCAATCAAAGGTCGGTTGAGCTTAGTGGGCGGGCAGTTGAGCCAATCAAAATTCGGTTGGCTTAGTGGGCGGTCAGTTGAGATAATCAATGGTCGGTTGAGCTTCGTGGACGGGCAGTTGAGCCAATCAATCGTCGGTTGAAATTAGTGGGCGGGCAGTTAAGCCAATCAATGGTCGGTTGAGCTTAGTGGGCGGTCAGTTGAGTCAATCAATGGTCGGTTGAGCTTAGTGGGCGGTCAGTGGAGCCAATCAATGGTCGTTTGAGCTTAGTGGGCGGGCAGTAGAGCCAATCAATTGTCTGTTCAGCTTAGTGGGCGGGCTGTTGAGCCAATCAATGGTCGGTTGAGCTTAGTGGTCGGGTAGTTGAAATAATGAATGGTCGGTTAAACTTAATGGTCGGTCAGTTGAGCCAATCAATAGTCGGTTGAGCTTAGTGGGCGGGCAGTTGAACCAATCAAAGGTCGGGTGAGCTTAGTGGGCGGGCAGTTGGGCCAATCAAAGGTCGGTTGAGCTTAGTGGGCAGGCATTTGAGCCAAACAAAGGCCGGTTGAGCTTAGTGGGCGTGCAGTTGAGCCAATCCAAGGTTGGTTGTGCTTAGTGGGCGGGCAGTTGAGCCAATCAATGGTCGGTTGAGCTTAGTGGGCAGGCAGTTGAGCCAATCAATGGTCTGTTGAGCTTAGTGGGCGGTCAGTTGAGCCAGTAAATAGTCGGTTCAGCTTAGTGGTCGGGCAGTTGAGCCAATCAAAGGTCGGGTGAGCTTAGTGGGCGGGCAGTTGAGTGAATCAAAGGTCGGTTGAGCATAGTGGGCAGGCAGTTGAGCCAAACAAAGGCCGGTGTAGCTTAGTGGGCGGGCAGTTGAGCCAATCAAAGGTCGGTTGAGCTTAGTGGGCGGGCAGTTGATCCAATCAAAGGTCGGTTGAGCTTAGTGGGCGGTCAATGGAGCCAATCAATGGTCGGTTGAGCTTAGTGGGCGGGCAGTTTAGCATAACAATGGTCGGTTGAGCTTAGTGGGCGGTCAGTTGAGCAAATCAATGGTCGGTTGAGCTTAGTGGGCGGTCAGTTGTGCCAATCAATGATCGGTTGAGCTTAGTGGGCGTCAGTTCAGCCAATCAAAGGTCGGTTGAGCTTAGTGGGCGGGCAGTTGAGCCAATCAAAAGTCGGTTGGCTTAGTGGGCGGTCAGTTGAGATTATCAATGGTCGGTAGAGCTTCGTGGACGGGCAGTTGAGCCAATCAATCGTCGGTTGAAATTAGTGGGCGGGCAGTTAAGCCAATCAATGGTCGGTTGAGCTTAGTGGGTGGTCAGTTGAGTCAATCAATGGTCGGTTGAGCTTAGTGGGCGGGCAGTTGAGCCAATCAATGGTCTGTTGAGCTCAGTGGGCGGTCAGTGGAGCCAATCAAAGGTCGTTTGAGCTTAGTGGGCGGGCAGTTGAGCTAATCAATTGTCTGTTCAGCGTAGTGGGCGGGCTGTTGAGCCAATCAATGGTCGGTTGAGCTTAGTGGTCGGGTAGTTGAAATAATGAATGGTCGGTTAAACTTAATGGTCGGTCAGTTGAGTCAATCAATAGTCGGTTGAGCTTAGTGGGAGGGCAGTTGAGCCAATCAAAGGTCGGGTGAGCTTAGTGGGCAGGCAGTTGAGATAAACAAAGGCCGGTTGAGCTTAGTGGGCGTTCAGTTGAGCTAATCCAAGGTCGGTTGAGCTTAGTGGGCGTGCAGTTGAGCCAATCCAAAGTTGGTTGAGCTTAGTGGGCGTGCAGTTGAGCCAATCCAAGGTTGGTTGAGCTTAGTGGGCGGGCAGTTGAGCCAATCAAGGGTCGGTTGAGCTTAGTGGGCAGGCAGTTGAGCCAATCAATGGTCTGTTGAGCTTAGTGGGCGGGCCGTTGAGCCAATCAATGGTCGGTTGAGCTTAGTGGTCGGGTAGTTAAAATAACGAATGGTCGGTTGAGCTTATTGGGCGGGCCGTTGAGCCAATCAATGGTCGGTTGAGCTTAGTGGTCGGGTAGTTGAAACAACGAATGGTCGGTTGAGCTTATTGGGCGGTCAGTTGAGCCAAAAAATAGTCGGTTCAGCTTAGTGGTCGGGCAGTTGAGCCAATCAAAGGTCGGGTGAGCTTAGTGGGCGGGCAGTTGAGTCAATCAAAGGTCGGTTGAGCATAGTGGGCAGGCAGTTGAGCCAAACAAAGGCCGGTGTAGCTTAGTGGGCGGGCAGTTGAGCCAATCAAAGGTCGGTTGAGCTTAGTGGGCGGGCAGTTGAGCCAATCAAAGGTCGGTTGAGCTTAGTGGGCGGTCAATGGAGCCAATCAATGGTCGGTTGAGCTTAGTGGGCGGGCAGTTTAGCATAACAATGGACGGTTGAGCTTAGTGGGCGGTCAGTTGAGCAAATCAATGGTCGGTTGAGCTTAGTGGGCGGTCAGTTGTGCCAATCAATGATCGGTTGAGCTTAGTGGGCGTCAGCTCAGCCAATCAAAGGTCGGTTGAGCTTAGTGGGCAGGCAGTTGAGGCAACCAAAGGTCGGTTGAGCTTAGTGGGCGGGTAGTTGAGCCAATCAAAGGTCGGTTGAGCTTAGTGGGCGGTCAATGGAGCCAATCAATGGTCGGTTGAGCTTAGTGAGCGGGCAGTTCAGCCAATTACTGGTCGGTTGAGCTTAGTGGGCGGTCAGTTGAGTCAATCAATGGTCGGTTGAGCTTAGTGGGCGGGCAGTTGAGCCAATCAATGGTCGGTTGAGCTTAGTGGGCGGTCAGTGGCGCAAATTAATGGTCGTTTGAGCTTAGTGGGCGGGCAGTTGAGCCAATCAATGGTCTGTTGAGCTTAGTGGGCGGGCCGTTGAGTCAATCAATGGTCGGTTGAGCTTAGTGGTCGGGTAGTTGAAATAATGAATGGTCGGTTGAGCTTATTGGGCGGTCAGTTGAGCCAATCAATAGTCGGTTGAGCTTAGTGGTCGGGCAGTTTAGCCAATCAAAGGTCGGGTGAGCTTAGTGGGCGGGCAGTTGAGCCAATCAAAGATCGGTTGAGCTTAGTGGGCAGGCAGTTGAGCCAAACAAAGGCCGGTGTAGCTTAGTGGGCGGGCAGTTGAGCCAATCAAAGGTCGGTTGAGCTTAGTGGGCGGGCAGTTGAGCCAAACAAAGGCCGGTGTAGCTTAGTGGGCGGTCAATGGAGCCAATCAATGGTCGGTTGAGCTTAGTGGGCGGGGGCAGTTTAGCATAACAATGGTCGGTTGAGCTTAGTGGGCGGTCAGTTCAGCAAATCAATGGTCGGTTGAGCTTAGTGGGCGGTCAGTTCAGCCAATCAAAGGTCGGGTGAGCTTAGTGGGCGGTCAGTTGATCCAATCAATGGTCGGTTGAGCTTCGTGGACGGGCAGTTGAGCCAATCAATAGTCGGTTGAAATTTGTGGGCGGGCAGTTAAGCCAATCAATGGTCGGTTGAGCTTAGTGGGCGGTCAGTTGAGTCAATCAATGGTCGGTTGAGCTTAGTGGGCGGGCTGTTGAGCAAATCAATGGTCGGTTGAGCTTAGTGGGCGGGTAGTTGAGCCAATCAATGGAAGGTTGAGCTTAATGGGCGGTCAGTTGAGCCAATCAATGGTCGGTTGAGCTTAGTGGGCGGGCAATTGAGCCAATCAATGGTCTGTTGAGCTCAGTGGGCAATCAGTGGAGCCAATCAATGGTCGTTTGAGCTTAGTGGGCGGGCAGTTGAGCCAATCAATTGTCTGTTCAGCTTAGTGGGCGGGCTTTTGAGCCAATCAAAGGTCGGTTGAGCTTAGTGGGCGGGCTGTTGAGCCAATCAAAGGTCGGTTGACCTTAGTGGGCGGTCAATGGAGCCAATCAACGGTCGGTTGAGCTTAGTGAACGGGCAGTTGAGCCAATCAGTGGTCGGTTGAGCTTAGTGGGCGGGCAGTGGAGCCAATCAATGGTCGTTTGAGCTTAGTGGGCGGGCAGTTGAGCCAATCAGTGGTCTGTTGAGCTTAGTGGGCGGGCCGTTGAGCCAATCAATGGTAGGTTGAGCTTAGTGGTCGGGCAGTTGAGCCAATCAAAGGTCGGGTGAGCTTAGCGGGCGGGGAGTTGAGTCAATCAAAGGTCGGTTGAGCATAGTGGGCAGGCAGTTGAGCCAAACAAAGGCCTGTGTAGCTTAGTGGGCGGGCAGTTGAGTCATTCAAAGGTCGGTTGAGCTTAGTGGGCGGGCAGTTGAGCCAATCAAAGGTCGGTTGGGCTTAGTGGGCGGTCAATGGAGCCAATCAATGGTCGGTTGAGCTTAGTGGGCGGGCAGTTTAGCATAACAATGGTCGGTTGAGCTTAGTGGGCGGTCAGTTGAGCAAATCAATGGTCGGTTGAGCTTAGTGGGCGGTCAGTTGTGCCAATCAATGATCGGTTGAGCTTAGTGGGCGTCAGTTCAGCCAATCAAAGGTCGGTTGAGCTTAGTGGGCGGGCAGTTGAGCCAATCAAAAGTCGGTTGGCTTAGTGGGCGGTCAGTTGAGATAATCAATGGTCGGTTGAGCTTCGTGGACGGGCAGTTGAGCCAATCAATCGTCGGTTGAAATTAGTGGGCGGGCAGTTAAGCCAATCAATGGTCGGTTGAGCTTAGTGGGCAGTCAGTTGAGTCAATCAATGGTCGGTTGAGCTTAGTGGGCGGGCAGTTGAGCCAATCAATGGTCGGTTGAGCTTAGTGGGCGGGCAGTTGAGCCAAACAAAGGCCGGTGTAACTTAGTGGGCGGTCAATGGAGCCAATCAATGGTCGTTTGAGCTTAGTGGGCGGGGGCAGTTTAGCATAACAATGGTCGGTTGAGCTTTGTGGGCGGTCAGTTCAGCAAATCAATGGTCGGTTGAGCTTAGTGGGCGGTCAGTTGTGCCAATCAATGGTCGGTTGAGCTCAGTGGGCGGTCAGTTCAGCCAATCAAAGGTCGGGTGAGCTTAGTGGGCGGTCAATTGATCCAATCAATGGTCGGTTGAGCTTCGTGGACGGGCATTTGAGCCAATCAATGGTCGGTTGAGCTTAGTGGTCGGGTAGTTGAAATAATGAATGGTCGGTTAAACTTAATGGTCGGTCAGTTGAGTCAATCAATAGTCGGTTGAGCTTAGTGGGAGGGCAGTTGAGCCAATCAAAGGTCGGGTGAGCTTAGTGGGCAGGCAGTTGAGCCAAACAAAGGCCGGTTGAGCTTAGTGGGCGTTCAGTTGAGCTAATCCAAGGTCGGTTGAGCTTAGTGGGCGTGCAGTTGAGCCAATCCAAAGTTGGTTGAGCTTAGTGGGCGTGCAGTTGAGCCAATCCAAGGTCGGTTGAGCTTAGTGGGCGGGCAGTTGATCCAATCAAAGGTCGGTTGAGCTTAGTGGGCGGTCAATGGAGCCAATCAATGGTCGGTTGAGCTTAGTGGGCGGGCAGTTTAGCATAACAATGGTCGGTTGAGCTTAGTGGGCGGTCAGTTGAGCAAATCAATGGTCGGTTGAGCTTAGTGGGCGGTCAGTTGTGCCAATCAATGATCGGTTGAGCTTAGTGGGCGTCAGTTCAGCCAATCAAAGGTCGGTTGAGCTTAGTGGGCGGGCAGTTGAGCCAATCAAAAGTCGGTTGGCTTAGTGGGCGGTCAGTTGAGATTATCAATGGTCGGTAGAGCTTCGTGGACGGGCAGTTGAGCCAATCAATCGTCGGTTGAAATTAGTGGGCGGGCAGTTAAGCCAATCAATGGTCGGTTGAGCTTAGTGGGTGGTCAGTTGAGTCAATCAATGGTCGGTTGAGCTTAGTGGGCGGGCAGTTGAGCCAATCAATGGTCTGTTGAGCTCAGTGGGCGGTCAGTGGAGCCAATCAAAGGTCGTTTGAGCTTAGTGGGCGGGCAGTTGAGCTAATCAATTGTCTGTTCAGCGTAGTGGGCGGGCTGTTGAGCCAATCAATGGTCGGTTGAGCTTAGTGGTCGGGTAGTTGAAATAATGAATGGTCGGTTAAACTTAATGGTCGGTCAGTTGAGTCAATCAATAGTCGGTTGAGCTTAGTGGGAGGGCAGTTGAGCCAATCAAAGGTCGGGTGAGCTTAGTGGGCAGGCAGTTGAGATAAACAAAGGCCGGTTGAGCTTAGTGGGCGTTCAGTTGAGCTAATCCAAGGTCGGTTGAGCTTAGTGGGCGTGCAGTTGAGCCAATCCAAAGTTGGTTGAGCTTAGTGGGCGTGCAGTTGAGCCAATCCAAGGTTGGTTGAGCTTAGTGGGCGGGCAGTTGAGCCAATCAAGGGTCGGTTGAGCTTAGTGGGCAGGCAGTTGAGCCAATCAATGGTCTGTTGAGCTTAGTGGGCGGGCCGTTGAGCCAATCAATGGTCGGTTGAGCTTAGTGGTCGGGTAGTTAAAATAACGAATGGTCGGTTGAGCTTATTGGGCGGGCCGTTGAGCCAATCAATGGTCGGTTGAGCTTAGTGGTCGGGTAGTTGAAACAACGAATGGTCGGTTGAGCTTATTGGGCGGTCAGTTGAGCCAAAAAATAGTCGGTTCAGCTTAGTGGTCGGGCAGTTGAGCCAATCAAAGGTCGGGTGAGCTTAGTGGGCGGGCAGTTGAGTCAATCAAAGGTCGGTTGAGCATAGTGGGCAGGCAGTTGAGCCAAACAAAGGCCGGTGTAGCTTAGTGGGCGGGCAGTTGAGCCAATCAAAGGTCGGTTGAGCTTAGTGGGCGGGCAGTTGAGCCAATCAAAGGTCGGTTGAGCTTAGTGGGCGGTCAATGGAGCCAATCAATGGTCGGTTGAGCTTAGTGGGCGGGCAGTTTAGCATAACAATGGACGGTTGAGCTTAGTGGGCGGTCAGTTGAGCAAATCAATGGTCGGTTGAGCTTAGTGGGCGGTCAGTTGTGCCAATCAATGATCGGTTGAGCTTAGTGGGCGTCAGCTCAGCCAATCAAAGGTCGGTTGAGCTTAGTGGGCAGGCAGTTGAGGCAACCAAAGGTCGGTTGAGCTTAGTGGGCGGGTAGTTGAGCCAATCAAAGGTCGGTTGAGCTTAGTGGGCGGTCAATGGAGCCAATCAATGGTCGGTTGAGCTTAGTGAGCGGGCAGTTCAGCCAATTACTGGTCGGTTGAGCTTAGTGGGCGGTCAGTTGAGTCAATCAATGGTCGGTTGAGCTTAGTGGGCGGGCAGTTGAGCCAATCAATGGTCGGTTGAGCTTAGTGGGCGGTCAGTGGCGCAAATTAATGGTCGTTTGAGCTTAGTGGGCGGGCAGTTGAGCCAATCAATGGTCTGTTGAGCTTAGTGGGCGGGCCGTTGAGTCAATCAATGGTCGGTTGAGCTTAGTGGTCGGGTAGTTGAAATAATGAATGGTCGGTTGAGCTTATTGGGCGGTCAGTTGAGCCAATCAATAGTCGGTTGAGCTTAGTGGTCGGGCAGTTTAGCCAATCAAAGGTCGGGTGAGCTTAGTGGGCGGGCAGTTGAGCCAATCAAAGATCGGTTGAGCTTAGTGGGCAGGCAGTTGAGCCAAACAAAGGCCGGTGTAGCTTAGTGGGCGGGCAGTTGAGCCAATCAAAGGTCGGTTGAGCTTAGTGGGCGGGCAGTTGAGCCAAACAAAGGCCGGTGTAGCTTAGTGGGCGGTCAATGGAGCCAATCAATGGTCGGTTGAGCTTAGTGGGCGGGGGCAGTTTAGCATAACAATGGTCGGTTGAGCTTAGTGGGCGGTCAGTTCAGCAAATCAATGGTCGGTTGAGCTTAGTGGGCGGTCAGTTCAGCCAATCAAAGGTCGGGTGAGCTTAGTGGGCGGTCAGTTGATCCAATCAATGGTCGGTTGAGCTTCGTGGACGGGCAGTTGAGCCAATCAATAGTCGGTTGAAATTTGTGGGCGGGCAGTTAAGCCAATCAATGGTCGGTTGAGCTTAGTGGGCGGTCAGTTGAGTCAATCAATGGTCGGTTGAGCTTAGTGGGCGGGCTGTTGAGCAAATCAATGGTCGGTTGAGCTTAGTGGGCGGGTAGTTGAGCCAATCAATGGAAGGTTGAGCTTAATGGGCGGTCAGTTGAGCCAATCAATGGTCGGTTGAGCTTAGTGGGCGGGCAATTGAGCCAATCAATGGTCTGTTGAGCTCAGTGGGCAATCAGTGGAGCCAATCAATGGTCGTTTGAGCTTAGTGGGCGGGCAGTTGAGCCAATCAATTGTCTGTTCAGCTTAGTGGGCGGGCTGTTGAGCCAATCAAAGGTCGGTTGAGCTTAGTGGGCGGGCTGTTGAGCCAATCAAAGGTCGGTTGACCTTAGTGGGCGGTCAATGGAGCCAATCAACGGTCGGTTGAGCTTAGTGAACGGGCAGTTGAGCCAATCAGTGGTCGGTTGAGCTTAGTGGGCGGGCAGTGGAGCCAATCAATGGTCGTTTGAGCTTAGTGGGCGGGCAGTTGAGCCAATCAGTGGTCTGTTGAGCTTAGTGGGCGGGCCGTTGAGCCAATCAATGGTAGGTTGAGCTTAGTGGTCGGGCAGTTGAGCCAATCAAAGGTCGGGTGAGCTTAGCGGGCGGGGAGTTGAGTCAATCAAAGGTCGGTTGAGCATAGTGGGCAGGCAGTTGAGCCAAACAAAGGCCTGTGTAGCTTAGTGGGCGGGCAGTTGAGTCATTCAAAGGTCGGTTGAGCTTAGTGGGCGGGCAGTTGAGCCAATCAAAGGTCGGTTGGGCTTAGTGGGCGGTCAATGGAGCCAATCAATGGTCGGTTGAGCTTAGTGGGCGGGCAGTTTAGCATAACAATGGTCGGTTGAGCTTAGTGGGCGGTCAGTTGAGCAAATCAATGGTCGGTTGAGCTTAGTGGGCGGTCAGTTGTGCCAATCAATGATCGGTTGAGCTTAGTGGGCGTCAGTTCAGCCAATCAAAGGTCGGTTGAGCTTAGTGGGCGGGCAGTTGAGCCAATCAAAAGTCGGTTGGCTTAGTGGGCGGTCAGTTGAGATAATCAATGGTCGGTTGAGCTTCGTGGACGGGCAGTTGAGCCAATCAATCGTCGGTTGAAATTAGTGGGCGGGCAGTTAAGCCAATCAATGGTCGGTTGAGCTTAGTGGGCAGTCAGTTGAGTCAATCAATGGTCGGTTGAGCTTAGTGGGCGGGCAGTTGAGCCAATCAATGGTCGGTTGAGCTTAGTGGGCGGGCAGTTGAGCCAAACAAAGGCCGGTGTAACTTAGTGGGCGGTCAATGGAGCCAATCAATGGTCGTTTGAGCTTAGTGGGCGGGGGCAGTTTAGCATAACAATGGTCGGTTGAGCTTTGTGGGCGGTCAGTTCAGCAAATCAATGGTCGGTTGAGCTTAGTGGGCGGTCAGTTGTGCCAATCAATGGTCGGTTGAGCTCAGTGGGCGGTCAGTTCAGCCAATCAAAGGTCGGGTGAGCTTAGTGGGCGGTCAATTGATCCAATCAATGGTCGGTTGAGCTTCGTGGACGGGCATTTGAGCCAATCAATGGTCGGTTGAGCTTAGTGGTCGGGTAGTTGAAATAATGAATGGTCGGTTAAACTTAATGGTCGGTCAGTTGAGTCAATCAATAGTCGGTTGAGCTTAGTGGGAGGGCAGTTGAGCCAATCAAAGGTCGGGTGAGCTTAGTGGGCAGGCAGTTGAGCCAAACAAAGGCCGGTTGAGCTTAGTGGGCGTTCAGTTGAGCTAATCCAAGGTCGGTTGAGCTTAGTGGGCGTGCAGTTGAGCCAATCCAAAGTTGGTTGAGCTTAGTGGGCGTGCAGTTGAGCCAATCCAAGGTTGGTTGAGCTTAGTGGGCGGGCAGTTGAGCCAATCAGTGGTCGGTTGAGCTTAGTGGGCAGGCAGTTGAGCCAATCAATGGTCTGTTGAGCTTAGTGGGCGGGCCGTTGAGCCAATCAATGGTCGGTTGAGCTTAGTGGTCGGGTAGTTGAAATAACGAATGGTCGGTTGAGCTTATTGGGCGGTCAGTTGAGCCAATAAATAGTCGGTTCAGCTTAGTGGTCGGGCAGTTGAGCCAATCAAAGGTCGGGTGAGCTTAGTGGGCGGGCAGTTGAGTCAATCAAACGTCGGTTGAGCATAGTGGGCAGGCAGTTGAGCCAAACAAAGGCCGGTGTAGCTTAGTGGGCGGGCAGTTGAGCCAATCAAAGGTCGGTTGAGCTTAGTGGGCGGGCAGTTGAGCCATTCAAAGGTCGGTTGAGCTTAGTGGGCGGTCAATGGAGCCAATCAATGGTCGGTTGAGCTTAGTGGGCGGGCAGTTTAGCATAACAATGGACGGTTGAGCTTAGTGGGCGGTCAGTTGAGCAAATCAATGGTCGGTTGAGCTTAGTGGGCGGTCAGTTGTGCCAATCAATGATCGGTTGAGCTTAGTGGGCGTCAGTTCAGCCAATCAAAGGTCGGTTGAGCTTAGTGGGCAGGCAGTTGAGGCAATCAAAGGTCGGTTGAGCTTAGTGGGCGGGTAGTTGAGCCAATCAAAGGTCGGTTGAGCTTAGTGGGCGGTCAATGGAGCCAATCAATGATCGGTTGAGCTTAGTGAGCGGGCAGTTCAGCCAATTACTGGTCGGTTGAGCTTAGTGGGCGGTCAGTTGAGTCAATCAATGGTCGGTTGAGCTTAGTGGGAGGGCAGTTGAGCCAATCAATGGTCGGTTGAGCTTAGTGGGCGGTCAGTGGCGCAAATTAATGGTCGTTTGAGCTTAGTGGGCGGGCAGTTGAGCCAATCAATGGTCTGTTGAGCTTAGTGGGCGGGCCGTTGAGTCAATCAATGGTCGGTTGAGCTTAGTGGTCGGGTAGTTGAAATAATGAATGGTCGGTTGAGCTTATTGGGCGGTCAGTTGAGCCAATCAATAGTCGGTTGAGCTTAGTGGTCGGGCAGTTTAGCCAATCAAAGGTCGGGTGAGCTTAGTGGGCGGGCAGTTGAGCCAATCAAAGGTCGGTTGAGCTTAGTGGGCGGGCAGTTGAGCCAAACAAAGGCCGGTGTAGCTTAGTGGGCGGTCAATGGAGCCAATCAGTGGTCGGTTGAGCTTAGTGGGCGGGGGCAGTTTAGCATAACAATGGTCGGTTGAGCTTAGTGGGCGGTCAGTTCAGCAAATCAATGGTCGGTTGAGCTTAGTGGGCGGTCAGTTCAGCCAATCAAAGGTCGGGTGAGCTTAGTGGGCGGTCAGTTGATCCAATCAATGGTCGGTTGAGCTTCGTGGACGGGCAGTTGAGCCAATCAATAGTCGGTTGAAATTTGTGGGCGGGCAGTTAAGCCAATCAATGGTCGGTTGAGCTTAGTGGGCGGTCAGTTGAGTCAATCAATGGTCGGTTGAGCTTAGTGGGCGGGCTGTTGAGCAAATCAATGGTCGGTTGAGCTTAGTGGGCGGGCAGTTGAGCCAATCAAAAGTCGGTTGGCTTAGTGGGCGGTCAGTTGAGATAATCAATGGTCGGTTGAGCTTCGTGGACGGGCAGTTGAGCCAATCAATCGTCGGTTGAAATTAGTGGGCGGGCAGTTAAGCCAATCAATGGTCGGTTGAGCTTAGTGGGCAGTCAGTTGAGTCAATCAATGGTCGGTTGAGCTTAGTGGGCGGGCAGTTGAGCCAATCAATGGTCGGTTGAGCTTAGTGGGCGGGCAGTTGAGCCAAACAAAGGCCGGTGTAACTTAGTGGGCGGTCAATGGAGCCAATCAATGGTCGTTTGAGCTTAGTGGGCGGGGGCAGTTTAGCATAACAATGGTCGGTTGAGCTTTGTGGGCGGTCAGTTCAGCAAATCAATGGTCGGTTGAGCTTAGTGGGCGGTCAGTTGTGCCAATCAATGGTCGGTTGAGCTCAGTGGGCGGTCTGTTCAGCCAATCAAAGGTCGGGTGAGCTTAGTGGGCGGTCAATTGATCCAATCAATGGTCGGTTGAGCTTCGTGGACGGGCATTTGAGCCAATCAATGGTCGGTTGAGCTTAGTGGTCGGGTAGTTGAAATAATGAATGGTCGGTTAAACTTAATGGTCGGTCAGTTGAGTCAATCAATAGTCGGTTGAGCTTAGTGGGAGGGCAGTTGAGCCAATCAAAGGTCGGGTGAGCTTAGTGGGCAGGCAGTTGAGCCAAACAAAGGCCGGTTGAGCTTAGTGGGCGTTCAGTTGAGCTAATCCAAGGTCGGTTGAGCTTAGTGGGCGTGCAGTTGAGCCAATCCAAAGTTGGTTGAGCTTAGTGGGCGTGCAGTTGAGCCAATCCAAGGTTGGTTGAGCTTAGTGGGCGGGCAGTTGAGCCAATCAGTGGTCGGTTGAGCTTAGTGGGCAGGCAGTTGAGCCAATCAATGGTCTGTTGAGCTTAGTGGGCGGGCCGTTGAGCCAATCAATGGTCGGTTGAGCTTAGTGGTCGGGTAGTTGAAATAACGAATGGTCGGTTGAGCTTATTGGGCGGTCAGTTGAGCCAATAAATAGTCGGTTCAGCTTAGTGGTCGGGCAGTTGAGCCAATCAAAGGTCGGGTGAGCTTAGTGGGCGGGCAGTTGAGTCAATCAAACGTCGGTTGAGCATAGTGGGCAGGCAGTTGAGCCAAACAAAGGCCGGTGTAGCTTAGTGGGCGGGCAGTTGAGCCAATCAAAGGTCGGTTGAGCTTAGTGGGCGGGCAGTTGAGCCATTCAAAGGTCGGTTGAGCTTAGTGGGCGATCAATGGAGCCAATCAATGGTCGGTTGAGCTTAGTGGGCGGGCAGTTTAGCATAACAATGGACGGTTGAGCTTAGTGGGCGGTCAGTTGAGCAAATCATTGGTCGGTTGAGCTTAGTGGGCGGTCAGTTGTGCCAATCAATGATCGGTTGAGCTTAGTGGGCGTCAGTTCAGCCAATCAAAGGTCGGTTGAGCTTAGTGGGCAGGCAGTTGAGGCAATCAAAGGTCGGTTGAGCTTAGTGGGCGGGTAGTTGAGCCAATCAAAGGTCGGTTGAGCTTAGTGGGCGGTCAATGGAGCCAATCAATGATCGGTTGAGCTTAGTGAGCGGGCAGTTCAGCCAATTACTGGTCGGTTGAGCTTAGTGGGCGGTCAGTTGAGTCAATCAATGGTCGGTTGAGCTTAGTGGGAGGGCAGTTGAGCCAATCAATGGTCGGTTGAGCTTAGTGGGCGGTCAGTGGCGCAAATTAATGGTCGTTTGAGCTTAGTGGGCGGGCAGTTGAGCCAATCAATGGTCTGTTGAGCTTAGTGGGCGGGCCGTTGAGTCAATCAATGGTCGGTTGAGCTTAGTGGTCGGGTAGTTGAAATAATGAATGGTCGGTTGAGCTTATTGGGCGGTCAGTTGAGCCAATCAATAGTCGGTTGAGCTTAGTGGTCGGGCAGTTTAGCCAATCAAAGGTCGGGTGAGCTTAGTGGGCGGGCAGTTGAGCCAATCAAAGATCGGTTGAGCTTAGTGGGCAGGCAGTTGAGCCAAACAAAGGCCGGTGTAGCTTAGTGGGCGGGCAGTTGAGCCAATCAATGGTCGGTTGAGCTTAGTGGGCGGGCAGTTGAGCCAAACAAAGGCCGGTGTAGCTTAGTGGGCGGTCAATGGAGCCAATCAGTGGTCGGTTGAGCTTAGTGGGCGGGGGCAGTTTAGCATAACAATGGTCGGTTGAGCTTAGTGGGCGGTCAGTTCAGCAAATCAATGGTCGGTTGAGCTTAGTGGGCGGTCAGTTCAGCCAATCAAAGGTCGGGTGAGCTTAGTGGGCGGTCAGTTGATCCAATCAATGGTCGGTTGAGCTTCGTGGACGGGCAGTTGAGCCAATCAATAGTCGGTTGAAATTTGTGGGCGGGCAGTTAAGCCAATCAATGGTCGGTTGAGCTTAGTGGGCGGTCAGTTGAGTCAATCAATGGTCGGTTGAGCTTAGTGGGCGGGCTGTTGAGCAAATCAATGGTCGGTTGAGCTTAGTGGGCGGGTAGTTGAGCCAATCAATGGTCGGTTGAGCTTAATGGGCGGTCAGTTGAGCCAATCAATGGTCGGTTGAGCTTAGTGGGCGGGCAATTGAGCCAATCAATGGTCTGTGGAGCTCAGTGGGCGGTCAGTGGAGCCAATCAATGGTCGTTTGAGCTTAGTGGGCGGGAAGTTGAGCCAATCAATTGTCTGTTCAGCTTAGTGGGCGGGCTGTTTAGCCAATCAAAGGTCGGTTGAGCTTAGTGGGCGGGGAGTTGAGTCAATTAAAGGTCGGTTGAGCATAGTGGGCAGGCAGTTGAGCCAAACAAAGGCCGGTGTAGCTTAGTGGGCGGGCAGTTGAGTCATTCAAAGGTCGGTTGAGCTTAGTGGGCGGGCAGTTGAGCCAATCAAAGGTCGGTTGAGCTTAGTGGGCGGTCAATGGAGCCAATCAATGGTCGGTTGAGCTTAGTGGGCGGGCAGTTTAGCATAACAATGGTCGGTTGAGCTTATTGGGCGGTCAGTTGAGCAAATCAATGGTCGGTTGAGCTTAGTGGGCGGTCAGTTGTGCCAATCAATGATCGGTTGAGCTTAGTGGGCGTCAGTTCAGCCAATCAAAGGTCGGTTGAGCTTAGTGGGCGGGCAGTTGAGCCAATCAAAAGTCGGTTGGCTTAGTGGGCGGTCAGTTGAGATAATCAATGGTCGGTTGAGCTTCGTGGACGGGCAGTTGAGCCAATCAATCGTCGGTTGAAATTAGTGGGCGGGCAGTTAAGCCAATCAATGGTCGGTTGAGCTTAGTGGGCAGTCAGTTGAGTCAATCAATGGTCGGTTGAGCTTAGTGGGCGGGCAGTTGAGCCAATCAATGGTCGGTTGAGCTTAGTGGGCGGGCAGTTGAGCCAAACAAAGGCCGGTGTAACTTAGTGGGCGGTCAGTTCAGCAAATCACTGGTCGGTTGAGCTTAGTGGGCGGTCAGTTGTGCCAATCAATGGTCGGTTGAGCTTAGTGGGCGGTCAGTTCAGCCAATCAAAGGTCGGGCGAGCTTAGTGGGCGGTCAATTGATCCAATCAATGGTCGGTTGAGCTTCGTGGACGGGCAGTTGAGCCAATCAATAGTCGGTTGAAATTTGTGGGCGGGCAGTTAAGCCAATCAATGGTCGGTTGAGCTTAGTGGGCGGTCAGTTGAGTCAATCAATGGTCGGTTGAGCTTAGTGGGCGGGCTGTTGAGCAAATCAATGGTCGGTTGAGCTTAGTGGGCGGGTAGTTGAGCCAATCAATGGTCGTTTGAGCTTAATGGGCGGTCAGTTGAGCCAATCAATGGTCGGTTGAGCTTAGTGGGCGGGCAATTGAGCCAATCAATGGTCTGTTGAGCTCAGTGGGCGGTCAGTGGAGCCAATCAATGGTCGTTTGAGCTTAGTGGGTGGGCAGTTGAGCCAATCAATTGTCTGTTCAGCTTAGTGGGCGGGCTGTTGAGCCAATCAAAGGTCGGTTGAGCTTAGTGGGCGGGCTGTTGAGCCAATCAAAGGTCGGTTGACCTTAGTGGGCGGTCAATGGAGCCAATCAATGGTCGGTTGAGCTTAGTGAGCGGGCAGTTGAGCCAATCAATGGTCGGTTGAGCTTAGTGGGCGGGCAGTGGAGCCAATCAATGGTCGTTTGAGCTTAGTGGGCGGGCAGTTGAGCTAATCAATGGTCTGTTGAGCTTAGTGGGCGGGCCGTTGAGCCAATCAATGGTCGGTTGAGCTTATTGGTCGGGTAGTTGAAATAACGAATGGTCGGTTGAGCTTATTGGGCGGTCAGTTGAGCCAATAAATAGTCGGTTCAGCTTAGTGGTCGGGCAGTTGAGCCAATCAAAGGTCGAGTGAGCTTAGTGGGCGGGCAGTTGAGTCAATCAAAGGTCGGTTGAGCATAGTGGGCAGGCAGTTGAGCCAAACAAAGGCCGGTGTAGCTTAGTGGGCGGGCAATTGAGCCAATCAAAGGTCGGTTGAGCTTAGTGGGCGGGCAGTTGAGCCAATCAAAGGTCGGTTGAGCTTAGTGGGCGGTCAATGGAGCCAATCAATGGTCGGTTGAGATTATTGGGCGGGCAGTTTAGCATAACAATGGTCGGTTGAGCTTAGTGGGCGGTCAGTTGAGCAAATCAATGGTCGCTTGAGCTTAGTGGGCGGTCAGTTGTGCCAATCAATGATCGGTTGAGCTTCGTGGGCAGGCAGTTGAGCCAAACAAAGGCCGGTGTAGCTTAGTGGGCGGGCAGTTGAGCCAATCAAAGGTCGGTTGAGCTTAGTGGGCGGGCAGTTGAGCCAAACAAAGGCCGGTGTAGCTTAGTGGGCGGTCAATGGAGCCAATCAATGGTCGGTTGAGCTTAGTGGGCGGGGGCAGTTTAGCATAACAATGGTCGGTTGAGCTTAGTGGGCGGTCAGTTCAGCAAATCAATGGTCGGTTGAGCTTAGTGGGCGGTCAGTTCAGCCAATCAAAGGTCGGGTGAGCATAGTGGGCGGTCAGTTGATCCAATCAATGGTCGGTTGAGCTTCGTGGACGGGCAGTTGAGCCAATCAATAGTCGGTTGAAATTTGTGGGCGGGCAGTTAAGCCAATCAATGGTCGGTTGAGCTTAGTGGGCGGTCAGTTGAGTCAATCAATGGTCGGTTGAGCTTAGTGGGCGGGCTGTTGAGCAAATCAATGGTCGGTTGAGCTTAGTGGGCGGGTAGTTGAGCCAATCAATGGTCGGTTGAGCTTAATGGGCGGTCAGTTGAGCCAATCAATGGTCGGTTGAGCTTAGTGGGCGGGCAATTGAGCCAATCAATGGTCTGTTGAGCTCAGTGGGTGGTCAGTGGAGCCAATCAATGGTCGTTTGAGCTTAGTGGGCGGGCAGTTGAGCCAATCAATTGTCTGTTCAGCTTAGTGGGCGGGCTGTTGAGCCAATCAAAGGTCGGTTGAGCTTAGTGGGCGGGCTGTTGAGCCAATTAAAGGTCGGTTGACCTTAGTGGGCGGTCAATGGAGCCAATCAACGGTCGGTTGAGCTTAGTGAGCGGGCAGTTGAGCCAATCAATGGTCGGTTGAGCTTAGTGGGCGGGCAGTGGAGCCAATCAATGGTCGTTTGAGCTTAGTGGGCGGGCAGTTGAGCCAATCAGTAGTCTGTTGAGCTTAGTGGGCGGGCCCCTGAGCCAATCAATGGTAGGTTGAGCTTAGTGGTCGGGTAGTTGAAATAACGAATGGTCGGTTGAGCTTATTGGGCGGTCAGTTGAGCCAATAAATAGTCGGTTCAGCTTAGTGGTCGGGCAGTTGAGCCAATCAAAGGTCGGGTGAGCTTAGTGGGCGGGGAGTTGAGTCAATCAAAGGTCGGTTGAGCATAGTGGGCAGGCAGTTGAGCCAAACAAAGGCTGGTGTAGCTTAGTGGGCGGTCAGTTGAGCCAATCAATGGTCGGTTGAGCTTAGTGGGCGGGCAATTGAGCCAATCAATGGTCTGTTGAGCTCAGTGGGTGGTCAGTGGAGCCAATCAATGGTCGTTTGAGCTTAGTGGGCGGGCAGTTGAGCCAATCAATTGTCTGTTCAGCTTAGTGGGCGGGCTGTTGAGCCAATCAAAGGTCGGTTGAGCTTAGTGGGCGGGCTGTTGAGCCAATTAAAGGTCGGTTGACCTTAGTGGGCGGTCAATGGAGCCAATCAACGGTCGGTTGAGCTTAGTGAGCGGGCAGTTGAGCCAATCAATGGTCGGTTGAGCTTAGTGGGCGGTCAGTTGAGCAAATCAATGGTCGGTTGAGCTTAGTGGGCGGTCAGTTGTGCCAATCAATGATCGGTTGAGCTTAGTGGGCGTCAGTTCAGCCAATCAAAGGTCGGTTGAGCTTAGTGGGCGGGCAGTTGAGCCAATCAAAAGTCGGTTGGCTTTGTGGGCGGTCAGTTGAGATAATCAATGGTCGGTTGAGCTTCGTGGACGGGCAGTTGAGCCAATCAATCGTTGGTTGAAATTAGTGGGCGGGCAGTTAAGCCAATCAATGGTCGGTTGAGCTTAGTGGGCAGTCAGTTGAGTCAATCAATGGTCGGTTGAGCTTAGTGGGCGGGCAGTTGAGCCAATCAATGGTCGGTTGAGCTTAGTGGGCGGGCAGTTGAGCCAAACAAAGGCCGGTGTAACTTAGTGGGCGGTCAATGGAGCCAATCAATGGTCGGTTGAGCTTAGTGGGCGGGGGCAGTTTAGCATAACAATGGTCGGTTGAGCTTTGTGGGCGGTCAGTTGTGCCAATCAATGGTCGGTTGAGCTTAGTGGGCGGTCAGTTCAGCCAATCAAAGGTCGGGTGAGCTTAGTGGGCGGTCAATTGATCCAATCAATGGTCGGTTGAGCTTCGTGGACGGGCAGTTGAGCCAATCAATAGTCGGTTGAAATTTGTGGGCGGGCAGTTAAGCCAATTAATGGTCGGTTGAGCTTAGTGGGCGGTCAGTTGAGTCAATCAATGGTCGGTTGAGCTTAGTGGGCGGGCTGTTGAGCAAATCAATGGTCGGTTGAGCTTAGTGGGCGGGTAGTTGAGCCAATCAATGGTCGTTTGAGCTTAATGGGCGGTCAGTTGAGCCAATCAATGGTCGGTTGAGCTTAGTGGGCGGGCAATTGAGCCAATCAATGGTCTGTTGAGCTCATCGGGCGGTCAGTGGAGCCAATAAATGGTCGTTTGAGCTTAGTGGGTGGGCAGTTGAGCCAATCAATTGTCTGTTCAGCTTAGTGGGCGGGCTGTTGAGCCAATCAAAGGTCGGTTGAGCTTACTGGGCGGGCTGTTGAGCCAATCAAAGGTCGGCTGACCTTAGTGGGCGGTCAATGGAGCCAATCAATGGTCGGTTGAGCTTAGTGAGCGGGCAGTTGAGCCAATCAATGGTCGGTTGAGCTTAGTGGGCGGGCAGTGGAGCCAATCAATGGTCGTTTGAGCTTAGTGGGCGGGCAGTTGAGCTAATCAATGGTCTGTTGAGCTTAGTGGGCGGGCCGTTGAGCCAATCAATGGTCGGTTGAGCTTATTGGTCGGGTAGTTGAAATAACGAATGGTCGGTTGAGCTTATTGGGCGGTCAGTTGAGCCAATAAATAGTCGGTTCAGCTTAGTGGTCGGGCAGTTGAGCCAATCAAAGGTCGGTTGAGCTTAGTGGGCGGGCAGTTGAGCCAATCAAAGGTCGGTTGAGCTTAGTGGGCGGTCAATGGAGCCAATCAATGGTCGGTTGAGCTTAGTGGGCGGGCAGTTTAGCATAACAATGGTCGGTTGAGCTTAGTGGGCGGTCAGTTGAGCAAATCAATGGTCGGTTGAGCTTAGTGGGCGGTCAGTTGTGCCAATCAATGATCGGTTGAGCTTCGTGGGCGTCAGTTCAGCCAATCAAAGGTCGGTTGAGCTTAGTGGGCGGGCAGTTGAGCCAATCAAAAGTCGGTTGGCTTAGTGGGCGGTCAGTTGAGATAATCAATGGTCGGTTGAGCTTCGTGGACGGGCAGTTGAGCCAATCAATCGTCGGTTGAAATTAGTGGGCGGGCAGTTAAGCCAATCAATGGTCGGTTGAGCTTAGTGGGCAGTCAGTTGAGTCAATCAATGGTCGGTTGAGCTTAGTGGGCGGGCAGTTGAGCCAATCAATGGTCTGTTGAGCTCAGTGGGCGGTCAGTGGAGCCAATCAATGGTCGTTTGAGCTTAGTGGGCGGGCAGTTGAGCCAATCAATTGTCTGTTCAGCGCAGTGGGCGGGCTGTTGAGCCAATCAATGGTCGGTTGAGCTTAGTGGTCGGGTAGTTGAAATAATGAATGGTCGGTTAAACTTAATGGTCGGTCAGTTGAGTCAATCAATAGTCGGTTGAGCTTAGTGGGAGGGCAGTTGAGCCAATCAAAGGTCGGGTGAGCTTAGTGGGCGGGTAGTTGAGCCAATCAAAGGTCGGTTGAGCTTAGTGGGCGGTCAATGGAGCCAATCAATGGTCGGTTGAGCTTAGTGAGCGGGCAGTTGAGCATAACAATGGTCGGTTGAGCTTCGTGGACGGGCAGTTGAGCCAATCAATGGTCGGTTGAAATTAGTGGGCGGTCAGTTCAGCCAATTACTGGTCGGTTGAGCTTAGTGGGCGGTCAGTTGAGTCAATCAATGGTCGGTTGAGCTTAGTGGGCGGGGAGTTGAGCCAATCAATGGTCGGTTGAGCTTAGTGGGTGGTCAGTGGAGCAAATTAATGGTCGTTTGAGCTTAGTTTGCGGGCAGTTGAGCCAATCAATGGTCTGTTGAGCTTAGTGGGCGGGCCGTTGAGCCAATCAATGGTCGGTTGAGCTTAGTGGTCGGGTAGTTGAAATAATGAATGGTCGGTTGAGCTTATTGGGCGGTCAGTTGAGCCAATCAATAGTCGGTTGAGCTTAGTGGTCGGGCAGTTTAGCCAATCAAAGGTCGGGTGAGCTTAGTGGGCGGGCAGTTGAGCCAATCAAAGATCGGTTGAGCTTAGTGGGCAGGCAGTTGAGCCAAACAAAGGTCGGTGTGAGCTTAGTGGGCGGGCAGTTGAGCCAATCAAAGGTCGGTTGAGCTTAGTGGGCGGGCAGTTGAGCCAAACAAAGGCCGGTGTAGCTTAGTGGGCGGTCAATGGAGCCAATCAATGGTCGGTTGAGCTTAGTGGGCGGGGGCAGTTTAGCATAACAATGGTCGGTTGAGCTTAGTGGGCGGTCAGTTCAGCAAATCAATGGTCGGTTGAGCTTAGTGGGCGGTCAGTTGTGCCAATCAATGCTTAGTGGGCGGGCAGTTGAGCCAAACAAAGGCCGGTGTAGCTTAGTGGGCGGTCAATGGAGCCAATCAATGGTCGGTTGAGCTTAGTGGGCGGGGGCAGTTTAGCATAACAATGGTCGGTTGAGCTTAGTGGGCGGTCAGTTCAGCAAATCAATGGTCGGTTGAGCTTAGTGGGCGGTCAGTTGTGCCAATCAATGGTCGGTTGAGCTTAGTGGGCAGTCAGTTGAGTCAATCAATGGTCGGTTGAGCTTAGTGAGCGGGCAGTTGAGCCAATCAATGGTCTGTTGAGCTCAGTGGGCGGTCAGTGGAGCCAATCAATGGTCGTTTGAGCTTAGTGGGCGGGCAGTTGAGCCAATCAATTGTCTGTTCAGCGCAGTTGGCGGGCTGTTGAGCCAATCAATGGTCGGTTGAGCTTAGTGGTCGGGTAGTTGAAATAATGAATGGTCGGTTAAACTTAATGGTCGGTCAGTTGAGTCAATCAATAGTCGGTTGAGCTTAGTGGGAGGGCAGTTGAGCCAATCAAAGGTCGGGTGAGCTTAGTGGGCGGGTAGTTGAGCCAATCAAAGGTCGGTTGAGCTTAGTGGGCGGTCAATGGAGCCAATCAATGGTCGGTTGAGCTTAGTGAGCGGGCAGTTGAGCATAACAATGGTCGGTTGAGCTTCGTGGACGGGCAGTTGAGCCAATCAATGGTCGGTTGAAATTAGTGGGCGGTCAGTTCAGCCAATTACTGGTCGGTTGAGCTTAGTGGGCGGTCAGTTGAGTCAATCAATGGTCAGTTGAGCTTAGTGGGCGGGGAGTTGAGCCAATCAATGGTCGGTTGAGCTTAGTGGGTGGTCAGTGGAGCAAATTAATGGTCGTTTGAGCTTAGTGGGCGGGCAGTTGAGCCAATCAATGGTCTGTTGAGCTTAGTGGGCGGGCCGTTGAGCCAATCAATGGTCGGTTGAGCTTAGTGGTCGGGTAGTTGAAATAATGAATGGTCGGTTGAGCTTATTGGGCGGTCAGTTGAGCCAATCAATAGTCGGTTGAGCTTAGTGGTCGGGCAGTTTAGCCAATCAAAGGTCGGGTGAGCTTAGTGGGCGGGCAGTTGAGCCAATCAAAGATCGGTTGAGCTTAGTGGGCAGGCAGTTGAGCCAAACAAAGGCCGGTGTAGCTTAGTGGGCGGGCAGTTGAGCCAATCAAAGGTCGGTTGAGCTTAGTGGGCGGGCAGTTGAGCCAAACAAAGGCCGGTGTAGCTTAGTGGGCGGTCAATGGAGCCAATCAATGGTCGGTTGAGCTTAGTGGGCGGGGGCAGTTTAGCATAACAATGGTCGGTTGAGCTTAGTGGGCGGTCAGTTCAGCAAATCAATGGTCGGTTGAGCTTAGTGGGCGGTCAGTTGTGCCAATCAATGGTCGGTTGAGCTTAGTGGGCGGTCAGTTCAGAAAATCAAAGGTCGGGTGAGCTTAGTGGTTGGGCAGTTGAGTCAATCAAAGGTCGGTTAAGCTTAGTGGTCGGGTAGTTGAAATAACGAATGGTCGGTTGAGCTTATTGGGCGGTCAGTTGAGCCAATAAATAGTCGGTTCAGCTTAGTGGTCGGGCAGTTGAGCCAATCAAAGGTCGGGTGAGCTTAGTGGGCGGGCAGTTGAGTCAATCAAAGGTCGGTTGAGCATAGTGGGCAGGCAGTTGAGCCAAACAAAGGCCGGTGTAGCTTAGTGGGCGGGCAGTTGAGCCAATCAAAGGTCGGTTGAGCTTAGTGAGCGGGCAGTTCAGCCAATCAAAGGTCGGTTGAGCTTAGTGGGCGGTCAATGGAGCCAATCAATGGTCGGTTGAGCTTAGTGGGCGGGCAGTTTAGCATAACAATGGTCGGTTGAGCTTAGTGGGCGGTCAGTTGAGCAAATCAATGGTCGGTTGAGCTTAGTGGGCGGTCAGTTGTGCCAATCAATGATCGGTTGAGCTTAGTGGGCGTCAGTTCAGCCAATCAAAGGTCGGTTGAGCTTAGTGGGCGGGCAGTTGAGCCAATCAAAAGTCGGTTGGCTTAGTGGGCGGTCAGTTGAGATAATGAATGGTCGGTTGAGCTTCGTGGACGGGCAGTTGAGCCAATCAATCGTCGGTTGAAATTAGTGGGCGGGCAGTTAAGCCAATCAATGGTCGGTTGAGCTTAGTGGGCGGTCAGTTGAGTCAATCAATGGTCGGTTGAGCTTAGTGGGCGGGCAGTTGAGCCAATCAATGGTCTGTTGAGCTCAGTGGGCGGTCAGTGGAGCCAATCAATGGTCGTTTGAGCTTAGTGGGCGGGCAGTTGAGCCAATCAATTGTCTGTTCAGCGTAGTGGGCGGGCTGTTGAGCCAATCAATGGTCGGTTGAGCTTAGTGGTCGGGTAGTTGAAATAATGAATGGTCGGTTAAACTTAATGGTCGGTCAGTTGAGTCAATCAATAGTCGGTTGAGCTTAGTGGGAGGGCAGTTGAGCCAATCAAAGGTCGGGTGAGCTTAGTGGGCGGGTAGTTGAGCCAATCAAAGGTCGGTTGAGCTTAGTGGGCGGTCAATGGAGCCAATCAATGGTCGGTTGAGCTTAGTGAGCGGGCAGTTGAGCCAATCAGTGGTCGGTTGAGCTTAGTGGGCGGTCAGTGGAGCCAATCAATGGTCGGTTGAGCTTAGTGGGCGGGCAGATGAGCATAACAATGGTCGGTTGAGCTTCGTGGACGGGCAGTTGAGCCAATCAATGGTCGGTTGAAATTAGTGGGCGGTCAGTTCAGCCAATTACTGGTCGGTTGAGCTTAGTGGGCGGTCAGTTGAGTCAATCAATGGTCGGTTGAGCTTAGTGGGCGGGCAGTTGAGCCAATCAATGGTCGGTTGAGCTTAGTGGGTGGTCAGTGGAGCAAATTAATGGTCGTTTGAGCTTAGTGGGCGGGCAGTTGAGCCAATCAATGGTCTGTTGAGCTTAGTGGGCGGGCCGTTGAGCCAATCAATGGTCGGTTGAGCTTAGTGGTCGGGTAGTTGAAATAATGAATGGTCGGTTGAGCTTATTGGGCGGTCAGTTGAGCCAATCAATAGTCGGTTGAGCTTAGTGGTCGGGCAGTTTAGCCAATCAAAGGTCGGGTGAGCTTAGTGGGCGGGCAGTTGAGCCAATCAAAGATCGGTTGAGCTTAGTGGGCAGGCAGTTGAGCCAAACAAAGGCCGGTGTAGCTTAGTGGGCGGGCAGTTGAGCCAATCAAAGGTCGGTTGAGCTTAGTGGGCGGGCAGTTGAGCCAAACAAAGGCCGGTGTAGCTTAGTGGGCGGTCAATGGAGCCAATCAATGGTCGGTTGAGCTTAGTGGGCGGGGGCAGTTTAGCATAACAATGGTCGGTTGAGCTTAGTGGGCGGTCAGTTCAGCAAATCAATGGTCGGTTGAGCTTAGTGGGCGGTCAGTTGTGCCAATCAATGGTCGGTTGAGCTTAGTGGGCAGTCAGTTGAGCTCAATCAATGGTCGGTTGAGCTTAGTGAGCGGGCAGTTGAGCCAATCAATGGTCTGTTGAGCTCAGTGGGCGGTCAGTGGAGCCAATCAATGGTCGTTTGAGCTTAGTGGGCGGGCAGTTGAGCCAATCAATTGTCTGTTCAGCGCAGTCGGTTGGCGGGCTGTTGAGCCAATCAATGGTCGGTTGAGCTTAGTGGTCGGGTAGTTGAAATAATGAATGGTCGGTTAAACTTAATGGTCGGTCAGTTGAGTCAATCAATAGTCGGTTGAGCTTAGTGGGAGGGCAGTTGAGCCAATCAAAGGTCGGGTGAGCTTAGTGGGCGGGTAGTTGAGCCAATCAAAGGTCGGTTGAGCTTAGTGGGCGGTCAATGGAGCCAATCAATGGTCGGTTGAGCTTAGTGAGCGGGCAGTTGAGCATAACAATGGTCGGTTGAGCTTCGTGGACGGGCAGTTGAGCCAATCAATGGTCGGTTGAAATTAGTGGGCGGTCAGTTCAGCCAATTACTGGTCGGTTGAGCTTAGTGGGCGGTCAGTTGAGTCAATCAATGGTCAGTTGAGCTTAGTGGGCGGGGAGTTGAGCCAATCAATGGTCGGTTGAGCTTAGTGGGTGGTCAGTGGAGCAAATTAATGGTCGTTTGAGCTTAGTGGGCGGGCAGTTGAGCCAATCAATGGTCTGTTGAGCTTAGTGGGCGGGCCGTTGAGCCAATCAATGGTCGGTTGAGCTTAGTGGTCGGGTAGTTGAAATAATGAATGGTCGGTTGAGCTTATTGGGCGGTCAGTTGAGCCAATCAATAGTCGGTTGAGCTTAGTGGTCGGGCAGTTTAGCCAATCAAAGGTCGGGTGAGCTTAGTGGGCGGGCAGTTGAGCCAATCAAAGATCGGTTGAGCTTAGTGGGCAGGCAGTTGAGCCAAACAAAGGCCGGTGTAGCTTAGTGGGCGGGCAGTTGAGCCAATCAAAGGTCGGTTGAGCTTAGTGGGCGGGCAGTTGAGCCAAACAAAGGCCGGTGTAGCTTAGTGGGCGGTCAATGGAGCCAATCAATGGTCGGTTGAGCTTAGTGGGCGGGGGCAGTTTAGCATAACAATGGTCGGTTGAGCTTAGTGGGCGGTCAGTTCAGCAAATCAATGGTCGGTTGAGCTTAGTGGGCGGTCAGTTGTGCCAATCAATGGTCGGTTGAGCTTAGTGGGCGGTCAGTTCAGAAAATCAAAGGTCGGGTGAGCTTAGTGGTTGGGCAGTTGAGTCAATCAAAGGTCGGTTAAGCTTAGTGGTCGGGTAGTTGAAATAACGAATGGTCGGTTGAGCTTAATAACGAATGGTCGGTTGAGCTTATTGGGCGGTCAGTTGAGCCAATAAATAGTCGGTTCAGCTTAGTGGTCGGGCAGTTGAGCCAATCAAAGGTCGGGTGAGCTTAGTGGGCGGGCAGTTGAGTCAATCAAAGGTCGGTTGAGCATAGTGGGCAGGCAGTTGAGCCAAACAAAGGCCGGTGTAGCTTAGTGGGCGGGCAGTTGAGCCAATCAAAGGTCGGTTGAGCTTAGTGAGCGGGCAGTTCAGCCAATCAAAGGTCGGTTGAGCTTAGTGGGCGGTCAATGGAGCCAATCAATGGTCGGTTGAGCTTAGTGGGCGGGCAGTTTAGCATAACAATGGTCGGTTGAGCTTAGTGGGCGGTCAGTTGAGCAAATCAATGGTCGGTTGAGCTTAGTGGGCGGTCAGTTGTGCCAATCAATGATCGGTTGAGCTTAGTGGGCGTCAGTTCAGCCAATCAAAGGTCGGTTGAGCTTAGTGGGCGGGCAGTTGAGCCAATCAAAGCGGGCAGTTGAGCCAATCAAAAGTCGGTTGGCTTAGTGGGCGGTCAGTTGAGATAATGAATGGTCGGTTGAGCTTCGTGGACGGGCAGTTGAGCCAATCAATCGTCGGTTGAAATTAGTGGGCGGGCAGTTAAGCCAATCAATGGTCGGTTGAGCTTAGTGGGCGGTCAGTTGAGTCAATCAATGGTCGGTTGAGCTTAGTGGGCGGGCAGTTGAGCCAATCAATGGTCTGTTGAGCTCAGTGGGCGGTCAGTGGAGCCAATCAATGGTCGTTTGAGCTTAGTGGGCGGGCAGTTGAGCCAATCAATTGTCTGTTCAGCGTAGTGGGCGGGCTGTTGAGCCAATCAATGGTCGGTTGAGCTTAGTGGTCGGGTAGTTGAAATAATGAATGGTCGGTTAAACTTAATGGTCGGTCAGTTGAGTCAATCAATAGTCGGTTGAGCTTAGTGGGAGGGCAGTTGAGCCAATCAAAGGTCGGGTGAGCTTAGTGGGCGGGTAGTTGAGCCAATCAAAGGTCGGTTGAGCTTAGTGGGCGGTCAATGGAGCCAATCAATGGTCGGTTGAGCTTAGTGAGCGGGCAGTTGAGCCAATCAGTGGTCGGTTGAGCTTAGTGGGCGGTCAGTGGAGCCAATCAATGGTCGGTTGAGCTTAGTGGGCGGGCAGATGAGCATAACAATGGTCGGTTGAGCTTCGTGGACGGGCAGTTGAGCCAATCAATGGTCGGTTGAAATTAGTGGGCGGTCAGTTCAGCCAATTACTGGTCGGTTGAGCTTAGTGGGCGGTCAGTTGAGTCAATCAATGGTCGGTTGAGCTTAGTGGGCGGGCAGTTGAGCCAATCAATGGTCGGTTGAGCTTAGTGGGTGGTCAGTGGAGCAAATTAATGGTCGTTTGAGCTTAGTGGGCGGGCAGTTGAGCCAATCAATGGTCTGTTGAGCTTAGTGGGCGGGCCGTTGAGCCAATCAATGGTCGGTTGAGCTTAGTGGTCGGGTAGTTGAAATAATGAATGGTCGGTTGAGCTTATTGGGCGGTCAGTTGAGCCAATCAATAGTCGGTTGAGCTTAGTGGTCGGGCAGTTTAGCCAATCAAAGGTCGGGTGAGTTTGGTGGGCGGGCAGTTGAGCCAATCAAAGATCGGTTGAGCTTAGTGGGCAGGCAGTTGAGCCAAACAAAGGCCGGTGTAGCTTAGTGGGCGGGCAGTTGAGCCAATCAAAGGTCGGTTGAGCTTAGTGGGCGGGCAGTTGAGCCAAACAAAGGCCGGTGTAGCTTAGTGGGCGGTCAATGGAGCCAATCAATGGTCGGTTGAGCTTAGTGGGCGGGGGCAGATTAGCATAACAATGGTCGGTTGAGCTTAGTGGGCGGTCAGTTCAGCAAATCAATGGTCGGTTGAGCTTAGTGGGCGGTCAGTTGTGCCAATCAATGGTCGGTTGAGCTTAGTGGGCGGTCAGTTCAGCCAATCAAAGGTCGGGTGAGCTTAGTGGGCGGTCAGTTGATCCAATCAATAGTCGGTTGAAATTTGTGGGCGGGCAGTTAAGCCAATCAATGGTCGGTTGAGCTTAGTGGGCGGTCAGTTCAGTCAATCAATGGTCGGTTGAGCTTAGTGGGCGGGCTGTTGAGCAAATCAATGGTCGGTTGAGCTTAGTGGGCGGGTAGTTGAGCCAATCAATGGTCGGTTGAGCTTAATGGGCGGTCAGTTGAGCCAATCAATGGTCGGTTGAGCTTAGTGGGCGGGCAATTGAGCCAATCAATGGTCTGTTGAGCTCAGTGGGCGGTCAGTGGAGCCAATCAATGGTCGTTTGAGCTTAATGGGCGGGCAGTTGAGCCAATCAATTGTCTGTTCAGCTTAGTGGGCGGGCTGTTGAGCCACTCAAAGGTCGGTTGAGCTTAGTGGGCGGAAAGTTGAGCCAATCAAAGGTCGGTTGAGCTTAGTGGGCGGGCAGTTGAGCCAAACAAAGGCCGGTGTAGCTTAGTGGGCGGTCAATGGAGCCAATCAATGGTCGGTTGAGCTTAGTGGGCGGGGGCAGATTAGCATAACAATGGTCGGTTGAGCTTAGTGGGCGGTCAGTTCAGCAAATCAATGGTCGGTTGAGCTTAGTGGGCGGGCAGTTGAGCCAATCAATGGTCTGTTTAGCTCAGTGGGCGGTCAGTGGAGCCAATCAATGGTCGTTTGAGCTTAGTGGGCGGGCAGTTGAGCCAATCAATTGTCTGTTCAGCGCAGTGGGCGGGCTGTTGAGCCAATCAATGGTCGGTTGAGCTTAGTGGTCGGGTAGTTGAAATAATGAATGGTCGGTTAAACTTAATGGTCGGTCAGTTGAGTCAATCAATAGTCGGTTGAGCTTAGTGGGAGGGCAGTTGAGCCAATCAAAGGTCGGGTGAGCTTAGTGGGCGGGTAGTTGAGCCAATCAAAGGTCGGTTGGCTTAGTGGGCGGTCAATGGAGCCAATCAATGATCGGTTGAGCTTAGTGAGCGGGCAGTTGAGCATAACAATGGTCGGTTGAGCTTCGTGGACGGGCAGTTGAGCCAATCAATGGTCGGTTGAAATTATTGGGCGGTCAGTTCAGCCAATTACTGGTCGGTTGAGCTTAGTGGGCGGTCAGTTGAGTCAATCAATGGTCAGTTGAGCTTAGTGGGCGGGGAGTTGAGCCAATCAATGGTCGGTTGAGCTTAGTGGGTGGTCAGTGGAGCAAATTAATGGTCGTTTGAGCTTAGTGGGCGGGCAGTTGAGCCAATCAATGGTCTGTTGAGCTTAGTGGGCGGGCCGTTGAGCCAATCAATGGTCGGTTGAGCTTAGTGGTCGGGTAGTTGAAATAATGAATGGTCGGTTGAGCTTATTGGGCGGTCAGTTGAGCCAATCAATAGTCGGTTGAGCTTAGTGGTCGGGCAGTTTAGCCAATCAAAGGTCGGGTGAGCTTAGTGGGCGGGCAGTTGAGCCAATCAAAGATCGGTTGAGCTTAGTGGGCAGGCAGTTGAGCCAAACAAAGGCCGGTGTAGCTTAGTGGGCGGGCAGTTGAGCCAATCAAAGGTCGGTTGAGCTTAGTGGGCGGGCAGTTGAGCCAAACAAAGGCCGGTGTAGCTTAGTGGGCGGTCAATGGAGCCAATCAATGGTCGGTTGAGCTTAGTGGGCGGGGGCAGTTTAGCATAACAATGGTCGGTTGAGCTTAGTGGGCGGTCAGTTCAGCAAATCAATGGTCGGTTGAGCTTAGTGGGCGGTCAGTTGTGCCAATCAATGGTCGGTTGAGCTTAGTGGGCGGTCAGTTCAGAAAATCAAAGGTCGGGTGAGCTTAGTGGTTGGGCAGTTGAGTCAATCAAAGGTCGGTTAAGCTTAGTGGTCGGGTAGTTGAAATAACGAATGGTCGGTTGAGCTTATTGGGCGGTCAGTTGAGCCAATAAATAGTCAGTTCAGCTTAGTGGTCGGGCAGTTGAGCCAATCAAAGGTCGGGTGAGCTTAGTGGGCGGGCAGTTGAGTCAATCAAAGGTCGGTTGAGCATAGTGGGCAGGCAGTTGAGCCAAACAAAGGCCGGTGTAGCTTAGTGGGCGGGCAGTTGAGCCAATCAAAGGTCGGTTGAGCTTAGTGAGCGGGCAGTTCAGCCAATCAAAGGTCGGTTGAGCTTAGTGGGCGGTCAATGGAGCCAATCAATGGTCGGTTGAGCTTAGTGGGCGGGCAGTTTAGCATAACAATGGTCGGTTGAGCTTAGTGGGCGGTCAGTTGAGCAAATCAATGGTCGGTTGAGCTTAGTGGGCGGTCAGTTGTGCCAATCAATGATCGGTTGAGCTTAGTGGGCGTCAGTTCAGCCAATCAAAGGTCGGTTGAGCTTAGTGGGCGGGCAGTTGAGCCAATCAAAAGTCGGTTGGCTTAGTGGGCGGTCAGTTGAGATAATGAATGGTCGGTTGAGCTTCGTGGACGGGCAGTTGAGCCAATCAATCGTCGGTTGAAATTAGTGGGCGGGCAGTTAAGCCAATCAATGGTCGGTTGAGCTTAGTGGGCGGTCAGTTGAGTCAATCAATGGTCGGTTGAGCTTAGTGGGCGGGCAGTTGAGCCAATCAATGGTCTGTTGAGCTCAGTGGGCGGTCAGTGGAGCCAATCAATGGTCGTTTGAGCTTAGTGGGCGGGCAGTTGAGCCAATCAATTGTCTGTTCAGCGTAGTGGGCGGGCTGTTGAGCCAATCAATGGTCGGTTGAGCTTAGTGGTCGGGTAGTTGAAATAATGAATGGTCGGTTAAACTTAATGGTCGGTCAGTTGAGTCAATCAATAGTCGGTTGAGCTTAGTGGGAGGGCAGTTGAGCCAATCAAAGGTCGGGTGAGCTTAGTGGGCGGGTAGTTGAGCCAATCAAAGGTCGGTTGAGCTTAGTGGGCGGTCAATGGAGCCAATCAATGGTCGGTTGAGCTTAGTGAGCGGGCAGTTGAGCCAATCAGTGGTCGGTTGAGCTTAGTGGGCGGTCAGTGGAGCCAATCAATGGTCGGTTGAGCTTAGTGGGCGGGCAGATGAGCATAACAATGGTCGGTTGAGCTTCGTGGACGGGCAGTTGAGCCAATCAAAGGTCGGTTGAGCTTAGTGAGCGGGCAGTTCAGCCAATCAAAGGTCGGTTGAGCTTAGTGGGCGGTCAATGGAGCCAATCAATGGTCGGTTGAGCTTAGTGGGCGGGCAGTTTAGCATAACAATGGTCGGTTGAGCTTAGTGGGCGGTCAGTTGAGCAAATCAATGGTCGGTTGAGCTTAGTGGGCGGTCAGTTGTGCCAATCAATGATCGGTTGAGCTTAGTGGGCGTCAGTTCAGCCAATCAAAGGTCGGTTGAGCTTAGTGGGCGGGCAGTTGAGCCAATCAAAAGTCGGTTGGCTTAGTGGGCGGTCAGTTGAGATAATGAATGGTCGGTTGAGCTTCGTGGACGGGCAGTTGAGCCAATCAATCGTCGGTTGAAATTAGTGGGCGGGCAGTTAAGCCAATCAATGGTCGGTTGAGCTTAGTGGGCGGTCAGTTGAGTCAATCAATGGTCGGTTGAGCTTAGTGGGCGGGCAGTTGAGCCAATCAATGTTCTGTTGAGCTCAGTGGGCGGTCAGTGGAGCCAATCAATGGTCGTTTGAGCTTAGTGGGCGGGCAGTTGAGCCAATCAATTGTCTGTTCAGCGTAGTGGGCGGGCTGTTGAGCCAATCAATGGTCGGTTGAGCTTAGTGGTCGGGTAGTTGAAATAATGAATGGTCGGTTAAACTTAATGGTCGGTCAGTTGAGTCAATCAATAGTCGGTTGAGCTTAGTGGGAGGGCAGTTGAGCCAATCAAAGGTCGGGTGAGCTTAGTGGGCGGGTAGTTGAGCCAATCAAAGGTCGGTTGAGCTTAGTGGGCGGTCAATGGAGCCAATCAATGGTCGGTTGAGCTTAGTGAGCGGGCAGTTGAGCCAATCAGTGGTCGGTTGAGCTTAGTGGGCGGTCAGTGGAGCCAATCAATGGTCGGTTGAGCTTAGTGGGCGGGCAGATGAGCATAACAATGGTCGGTTGAGCTTCGTGGACGGGCAGTTGAGCCAATCAATGGTCGGTTGAAATTAGTGGGCGGTCAGTTCAGCCAATTACTGGTCGGTTGAGCTTAGTGGGCGGTCAGTTGAGTCAATCAATGGTCGGTTGAGCTTAGTGGGCGGGCAGTTGAGCCAATCAATGGTCGGTTGAGCTTAGTGGGTGGTCAGTGGAGCAAATTAATGGTCGTTTGAGCTTAGTGGGCGGGCAGTTGAGCCAATCAATGGTCTGTTGAGCTTAGTGGGCGGGCCGTTGAGCCAATCAATGGTCGGTTGAGCTTAGTGGTCGGGTAGTTGAAATAATGAATGGTCGGTTGAGCTTATTGGGCGGTCAGTTGAGCCAATCAATAGTCGGTTGAGCTTAGTGGTCGGGCAGTTTAGCCAATCAAAGGTCGGGTGAGTTTGGTGGGCGGGCAGTTGAGCCAATCAAAGATCGGTTGAGCTTAGTGGGCAGGCAGTTGAGCCAAACAAAGGCCGGTGTAGCTTAGTGGGCGGGCAGTTGAGCCAATCAAAGGTCGGTTGAGCTTAGTGGGCGGGCAGTTGAGCCAAACAAAGGCCGGTGTAGCTTAGTGGGCGGTCAATGGAGCCAATCAATGGTCGGTTGAGCTTAGTGGGCGGGGGCAGATTAGCATAACAATGGTCGGTTGAGCTTAGTGGGCGGTCAGTTCAGCAAATCAATGGTCGGTTGAGCTTAGTGGGCGGTCAGTTGTGCCAATCAATGGTCGGTTGAGCTTAGTGGGCGGTCAGTTCAGCCAATCAAAGGTCGGGTGAGCTTAGTGGGCGGTCAGTTGATCCAATCAATAGTCGGTTGAAATTTGTGGGCGGGCAGTTAAGCCAATCAATGGTCGGTTGAGCTTAGTGGGCGGTCAGTTCAGTCAATCAATGGTCGGTTGAGCTTAGTGGGCGGGCTGTTGAGCAAATCAATGGTCGGTTGAGCTTAGTGGGCGGGTAGTTGAGCCAATCAATGGTCGGTTGAGCTTAATGGGCGGTCAGTTGAGCCAATCAATGGTCGGTTGAGCTTAGTGGGCGGGCAATTGAGCCAATCAATGGTCTGTTGAGCTCAGTGGGCGGTCAGTGGAGCCAATCAATGGTCGTTTGAGCTTAATGGGCGGGCAGTTGAGCCAATCAATTGTCTGTTCAGCTTAGTGGGCGGGCTGTTGAGCCACTCAAAGGTCGGTTGAGCTTAGTGGGCGGAAAGTTGAGCCAATCAAAGGTCGGTTGAGCTTAGTGGGCGGGCAGTTGAGCCAAACAAAGGCCGGTGTAGCTTAGTGGGCGGTCAATGGAGCCAATCAATGGTCGGTTGAGCTTAGTGGGCGGGGGCAGATTAGCATAACAATGGTCGGTTGAGCTTAGTGGGCGGTCAGTTCAGCAAATCAATGGTCGGTTGAGCTTAGTGGGCGGGCAGTTGAGCCAATCAATGGTCTGTTTAGCTCAGTGGGCGGTCAGTGGAGCCAATCAATGGTCGTTTGAGCTTAGTGGGCGGGCAGTTGAGCCAATCAATTCTGTTCTGGGCGGGCTGTTGAGCCAATCAATGGTCGGTTGAGCTTAGTGGTCGGGTAGTTGAAATAATGAATGGTCGGTTAAACTTAATGGTCGGTCAGTTGAGTCAATCAATAGTCGGTTGAGCTTAGTGGGAGGGCAGTTGAGCCAATCAAAGGTCGGGTGAGCTTAGTGGGCGGGTAGTTGAGCCAATCAAAGGTCGGTTGAGCTTAGTGGGCGGTCAATGGAGCCAATCAATGGTCGGTTGAGCTTAGTGAGCGGGCAGTTGAGCATAACAATGGTCGGTTGAGCTTCGTGGACGGGCAGTTGAGCCAATCAATGGTCGGTTGAAATTATTGGGCGGTCAGTTCAGCCAATTACTGGTCGGTTGAGCTTAGTGGGCGGTCAGTTGAGTCAATCAATGGTCAGTTGAGCTTAGTGGGCGGGGAGTTGAGCCAATCAATGGTCGGTTGAGCTTAGTGGGTGGTCAGTGGAGCAAATTAATGGTCGTTTGAGCTTAGTGGGCGGGCAGTTGAGCCAATCAATGGTCTGTTGAGCTTAGTGGGCGGGCCGTTGAGCCAATCAATGGTCGGTTGAGCTTAGTGGTCGGGTAGTTGAAATAATGAATGGTCGGTTGAGCTTATTGGGCGGTCAGTTGAGCCAATCAATAGTCGGTTGAGCTTAGTGGTCGGGCAGTTTAGCCAATCAAAGGTCGGGTGAGCTTAGTGGGCGGGCAGTTGAGCCAATCAAAGATCGGTTGAGCTTAGTGGGCAGGCAGTTGAGCCAAACAAAGGCCGGTGTAGCTTAGTGGGCGGGCAGTTGAGCCAATCAAAGGTCGGTTGAGCTTAGTGGGCGGGCAGTTGAGCCAAACAAAGGCCGGTGTAGCTTAGTGGGCGGTCAATGGAGCCAATCAATGGTCGGTTGAGCTTAGTGGGCGGGGGCAGTTTAGCATAACAATGGTCGGTTGAGCTTAGTGGGCGGTCAGTTCAGCAAATCAATGGTCGGTTGAGCTTAGTGGGCGGTCAGTTGTGCCAATCAATGGTCGGTTGAGCTTAGTGGGCGGTCAGTTCAGAAAATCAAAGGTCGGGTGAGCTTAGTGGTTGGGCAGTTGAGTCAATCAAAGGTCGGTTAAGCTTAGTGGTCGGGTAGTTGAAATAACGAATGGTCGGTTGAGCTTATTGGGCGGTCAGTTGAGCCAATAAATAGTCAGTTCAGCTTAGTGGTCGGGCAGTTGAGCCAATCAAAGGTCGGGTGAGCTTAGTGGGCGGGCAGTTGAGTCAATCAAAGGTCGGTTGAGCATAGTGGGCAGGCAGTTGAGCCAAACAAAGGCCGGTGTAGCTTAGTGGGCGGGCAGTTGAGCCAATCAAAGGTCGGTTGAGCTTAGTGAGCGGGCAGTTCAGCCAATCAAAGGTCGGTTGAGCTTAGTGGGCGGTCAATGGAGCCAATCAATGGTCGGTTGAGCTTAGTGGGCGGGCAGTTTAGCATAACAATGGTCGGTTGAGCTTAGTGGGCGGTCAGTTGAGCAAATCAATGGTCGGTTGAGCTTAGTGGGCGGTCAGTTGTGCCAATCAATGATCGGTTGAGCTTAGTGGGCGTCAGTTCAGCCAATCAAAGGTCGGTTGAGCTTAGTGGGCGGGCAGTTGAGCCAATCAAAAGTCGGTTGGCTTAGTGGGCGGTCAGTTGAGATAATGAATGGTCGGTTGAGCTTCGTGGACGGGCAGTTGAGCCAATCAATCGTCGGTTGAAATTAGTGGGCGGGCAGTTAAGCCAATCAATGGTCGGTTGAGCTTAGTGGGCGGTCAGTTGAGTCAATCAATGGTCGGTTGAGCTTAGTGGGCGGGCAGTTGAGCCAATCAATGGTCTGTTGAGCTCAGTGGGCGGTCAGTGGAGCCAATCAATGGTCGTTTGAGCTTAGTGGGCGGGCAGTTGAGCCAATCAATTGTCTGTTCAGCGTAGTGGGCGGGCTGTTGAGCCAATCAATGGTCGGTTGAGCTTAGTGGTCGGGTAGTTGAAATAATGAATGGTCGGTTAAACTTAATGGTCGGTCAGTTGAGTCAATCAATAGTCGGTTGAGCTTAGTGGGAGGGCAGTTGAGCCAATCAAAGGTCGGGTGAGCTTAGTGGGCGGGTAGTTGAGCCAATCAAAGGTCGGTTGAGCTTAGTGGGCGGTCAATGGAGCCAATCAATGGTCGGTTGAGCTTAGTGAGCGGGCAGTTGAGCCAATCAGTGGTCGGTTGAGCTTAGTGGGCGGTCAGTGGAGCCAATCAATGGTCGGTTGAGCTTAGTGGGCGGGCAGATGAGCATAACAATGGTCGGTTGAGCTTCGTGGACGGGCAGTTGAGCCAATCAATGGTCGGTTGAAATTAGTGGGCGGTCAGTTCAGCCAATTACTGGTCGGTTGAGCTTAGTGGGCGGTCAGTTGAGTCAATCAATGGTCGGTTGAGCTTAGTGGGCGGGCAGTTGAGCCAATCAATGGTCGGTTGAGCTTAGTGGGTGGTCAGTGGAGCAAATTAATGGTCGTTTGAGCTTAG